>NC_143016.1:97679435-97757616 GCF_055824585.1 Amblyomma mixtum
AGGGGGGGGGTCAATTGTCACCGCCTCCACGAAGAAGCGATCGCCTCACTTTACTGTAGAGCAATAAAATGGGGAGTGGTTGCCGGGGCGATCCGTAAATGGTCAGCGGAAAACACAGCGCGAAACTAAGAAAGAGAACAAAAGTCAAAGAATAAAACCGAGCCGAAGCTATAGATCACTGCGGGAAGCTGACAATGGCCGATGGAAGAAAATAGGAGCAATCGCACCCAGGCGCCAAGCAGAGCCCCCGCAAGAGAGAACACGTCAGTAGGCGATCGAGTATGTAGACCTACGCCGGACGAGACAAGCCTCGCGCGAATCCGATCAAGGTCGACACACACATCTGGAGTGCAGAGGGCATGTTTCTTGCATGAGCGGAGAAACCGTTTCGCGAGCGATTGCGACGCGCGCCGATGATTCAGTGCATCTGCTGAGGCGAGGAATCGTACAGGTTGTTTCAGCTAAGACTTTACGCAATTTTTAAAAACAGGCTTTTTCGAGTTAGAAGAGCGCTTTTTCGTCTTAGCATTGCCAGCGGTGTAGTACATCAGAATAGAGTTAGCAGCCTGCTAGCTAGCACGTCCTAGCTAATATTGAACAGTTACCTTTTGAGCTATTACTGTTAGGCTTCTTATTTATTAAGAGGCTTGTATATATCCCACTGTAAGTAATATCCAGTTTCTAGAATTTCGAAAACGAAGTTAACCTCGGCACTGTGGACCAACAAATATTGGAAATTTCAACGTTACATGCACTGGAAAGGTTGCCTTTCCTGCAAGCTTCTCGGAAGTGCATGTATTTAAGGGTGCGATGGAGCCAATATATATATATATATATATATATATATATATATATATATGCGTGTAGCCCACCCTATACCTCGCCATAACGAAACGGATTATAATGAAATAATGGATATAACGAAAGAATGACAATTCCCTTGGAATATCGGTCTACACCGGCTATAACGAAGTAATCGCTAGGCCCTTCAACTTCGTTACAACGAGGTTCAACTGATTATATATTTGTTGTAGCAAAGAAAGCTGGGAACAACAGCAGGCAGCAACAGCATGCGCGACATCCATCACGCCTCTCGCGCGGATTCCTTTTCTCTGCGTCGAGTTGCACGTTTGCCCAAGCAGCGCAAATCCTTGCAGGCAAGCAGGCATCCCCGCACAGTATGCAACGAGAACAAGCCGAATCAAACGAGCCGTGTCGGAAGCTATGAAAAAGCACACAGACAACTCCTCGAAGTATATGCAAGCAGGAACGCGGTATGCAACTTGATTCTCGGTTTTGAAAAAAGAAAGGAAATAGGCAAAAAAGGGAAACGAATAAAACTGCGGAACAAGAAGGCAAATCTTTTGAAAAGGGTTGCTCACACGTGAGGCGCATCGAAAATCTCCGGGCGTAATTTTCGATGCTAACTCGCAGTTACGAAAGGGATATTGCGCGAGAGACGTGTCGCAGCGGGACGAGCGGACGTCAGGCAACCCGATTCCGTTAACCGAGTTTACTCATAGAAGGAGAGAGAGCGAGAATGGAACGACCGGATGGGAAAGAACGAAAGGAAAAAGACGACTTTACAGGGCACTTCCATTCCCCCCCCCCCCCCCCCCCCCCACCCCCCCCCCCCCCTTCTATCGACTCCGCAAAGTTTGAAGGAATGGCGAGATCTAAAGATATGAAGCACACAGAAAACCGCACTCAATCGGGATAGGAGGTGAGACGAGAGGAGGAGGGCACGTGCAACTGGGGGGGGGGGGGGAGTCGAGAAAAGGGTATGCGTGTAGGCGTGACAATCGCGGCTGAGAGAAAGCGATGGACACATTAAAGGCAGCCAGCCACCTGTTCCGGAAGCCCATGAGAATTTCGCTACACCTGTGGAGCAATCCCGTAAACGACGAGAGATACATCGATCCGTACGTTATTTGGCGACTTCAGTTATTTGACGACGAAAGAAAAAGAACAGCAAACAAAATGTAAAGAACGCCAAATTATAGAAGGCACGGTATAGGAACGACACACGGGTGAGTAAAGAGAGCTCGCAGAAAAGGTCTCGGAGAAATGAGCGGTTGCCAAAAAAAAAGAGAAGCGAAAGGAGGGGGGGGGGGGGGGGGGGGGGGGGCGAGTCGAGTTTCATTAAGCCCCGCCGAGAGAGCACGGTCGGCGCGCTTCGCGCACGTAGGCAGAGAGTTGTAAGCGTACGAGAGAGCACTCAAACGAAGCGTTTTCTGATTTCGCGACCGCATTATCGACTTTGCATTGCGAAATATGCGCCCCGTTCTTGTGGCCAGCAATCGATCGCGCGCCCGGTACGCGTACGGAGGAGGCGGCCGACCGCTCCGGCTGAGAGAGCGCGCGGGCGTGTTGGATGTTCGCTTCACGACGTGACCCCGACGTTCCGCGGTGAAGCTGTCGCAAAAGGCGATTCGAACTTGGCAGGCGCTGACGCAGGTCGGATGACTGCAGTTCAGCCGAAAAGTTTTATCAAAAAAGGCGATTCGAACTTGGCAGGCGCTGACGCAGGTCGGATGACTGCAGTTCAGCCGAAAGTTTTAATCGGAATCGTCACCTGGACAGCGCTTCTGACGGTCACGCGAAAGTTGAGGGCGATAGGCGGCTGAAAACCCCACACGACGTACTTTCTAAATGATACAGGGGAAGGGAGAGCGAGCGGGAGGGAGGGGGGGGAGTGGAGCTGTTTGATATATCGCACGGCTTTTTGAGCTACAAGATTTTAAAAGCGTGTGCACACTCTAACGCCATTCCTACACTCGCTAAAAAGAAAAATGCACGCGCGCAGACCTCTGCCGTCAAGGCAGCAGAATACCGACGTTTACCTGGAATCAATCGAGCTTCGGTTGCTATCGCTGCGCGTGTTGTCCTCAAATGCAGATACGTGACGAACCGCGCACTTAACCTTCAAGGGGCGCTCTACACACTATTCTACTCCTTCCACCTCTCCCACGGTGCAGCACCGTGCTTGATAGTTGGCCGCATGGTAATAACAATACGCGTGCCCACTTAAACCTACTTTTACGTGCCGCCTCGCCTTTTTTTTTTTTTCCCTCCCCTTTTAAAACTGCCCGTTTTAAATGAGCCGCCCGTTCACAATCTCGCCTTGGTTGCGCTTCTAAAGAAGCCGGCGCATGGCCAGCAACAGGCTCCGAGAGAAAACTCCCGCAGAGTTGAAAGAGGGGGAGGAGGAGGTAGAGCGGGTGCGACCGCCAGCCGACAAAGAGCAACAAGTGAGGACGAGAGCCCGAACACAAAAGGCGGCGAGGACATGGTACTGCGTGCGTGCGTGAGAAGAGGCGAAAAAGAAAGAAAGAAGAAGGATGGGGCCGTGCCGGCCGGCAATCCAAAAGCGCGGCGGCGGCGAACAGCGCGGCGCAATAAACGGTGACCGCGGTCGTAAAAAGGAGACCCACGACGACGCGCACGCGAGGATCGGGCCAGCGGTGACGTCGCACTTCGCAGCTGCTGCGGGGCCTCACCCACGTATACGCTTCCAGTGAACCGGAGGAGAGGGGAGCCGTGCGTGCATGCAAGCATACGTGCCTACGCGCGGTCACTCCTTACACAGGAACGAAACGGGTAGAGCGCGGCGAGCCGCGGAAAATATCAAAGAAGCAGCAATAAAGCACGAGCGTGCATGTGGATGAGAGGCGAGGACGCATGAGGCGCAAAGAGCCCTTAAAATGCACCACTGGATCAGCGTTTGTGGCGTTCGGCTACTGAGTTAGTAGGACCAAGGTCACGAGAACGAATCACGACATCGGCGGTTGAATTTCGATGGGGTCGATGGGGGCGAAATATATATAAAAAAAACGTCCTCACTTCATGCGATGTTGGCGCACTCTAAAAAACCTCGGGTGGCCGAAATTAACTCGCGGTCCTTCCACACTACGATGTCCCATAACCCCATGTGCAACTTCAGGGCATTCACCCCCCCCCCCCCCCCCTCCCCCCCAAGCACCGCGATGTAGGTGCAGGTTTATTCGGACGGAAATTGCCACAGGCGCAACCGAGTGACGCCATGGGATCCGGACGGCGACAGCAGTTGGCTTCCCCCCCCTCCCCCCCCCCCCCCCCCCCAAAAAAAAAGAAAAACTTGAAACAGAGAAATACAGATGATGCTAGAGAGACACCGCTGGTGCCAACACGTTGCGCATGCGACGGCAGCGGTCGCGGTGTGGGGGGTCTCTGAACTGTGGCGTCAGCGCGGCAACCCTCAGTTGCTCGTCTCATGACAGTGGAATTTGGCTCGGGTGCAGTGAATGGCGGGATGGAATAATATTTTAGAGGTGCCTGCCACGCGGAGAGGGGGGGGGGGGGGGGGGGGGGGGGCTCTAGAAGGAGCACGTTGCGTTCGTACCTCTCTGTGGAGTTTCCGCCTCGAGATCTGCGTCATGAGTTCTTTCACGAGAACTGCTCTCATTCTAGCAGGGAAGGGACAACTCTTAGCAGACGCATAGGACACATCCGCCGGGTCACAGAGAAACGGCCGGCCACACGGGTTGCACGATCCTTTACACAAAGAGAAGAATAGAAGGGACAGCACTGATTCACTCGGTCTCCTCTCCTCGAGATTACATTTCATTTCTTCCGAAAAAGTCACCTACTGCGCGCGCGCGAAGGTTCCGCGGGAGCGGCCTATATATGCAATTGTTCTACCCTAAGTGAGGCAAAGGACTTCGAAGACTGCGCAAAGAAAACGAAAGAAAATGCGGGTGAGACATTTCTTTCTGTTTCTGCAAAAAAGAAGACAAAAAAAAAAAAAAACCTCGGCGGCGAAAAAGAGGCTACCCGGCCGTTCAATCAACCGACCGCGGGCAAAGGGCAAGGCCGAATGAAATAAGGCGCCTCGGGGAAGAAGAAAATAACGGGGGTTTTAAACGGAACGAGCCTTCCCAGCTGCAGCCGCAGCACAAGGGCGACTGCTCGAGCGAAGTCGAATGCTGTGCAGCTGCTGAGTAGAAAGGGTGATGCGAACGCGCTGGATGGCAGTGACCGAGGCAGAGGACTTGCGCCGGACAACGACTGCACGTATGCACGCAGTTGTGCCCCGTTTATACGACCCCCATTAATATAGACGACTCGAATTATGTGGACAGTTTCTCTCGGGACCAAACTCAATGCAGTTACGCCTCGTTACTATATGAAGACTCGCTGTCCGGGACAATGGACAAGGGTGAAAATGAGAGCAGGACTCGCGTATTTTTGTCCCGTTAATATGGACAGCGATGAGAACAAAATCCCGAGTGCCTCTAACAGATGTCCCGCCTCTTGTATTTTGAGTACAGAACACTAAGAAAAGGCAGTGCCAGAGCGAAAATGCCGTTGGAAAAACGCCACCGCTTTATGGACACTTTTGGTCGGGAGTCGAACTGTACGCACTAACAAGGCACGACTGTACATGCACTAATACGCTGCACAGGAAGTTTCGCGAAACGAGCACCCACGCCAGCTCATGTGCAGAAGGCATCCCGATATGGACAAGAGTGGGTGATGTCGCGCCGCTCGCGTGGCGACAAGATCAATCCTCGGTTCGCCTTCTATCTAGCCGACCACCACCAAGCGTAAAACGGAGCTGTAACGAGGAAAGTTCTTCGCGTCGCGTAGAGTATTCAGACAATCGCGAGCGTACCCCACGGGCATGCGCGGCGTACCCCACTCCACAGGCCGTACCCCACTCCACAGGCACGCGATCAAGCAAGCATGAGAATAAAAGAAAGCGAACCTGGTTCTTTCTTTCTTTCTTTCTTCTCTACCTCTACCGGTAGCAACCAGAGCTCGTGACGTCAGCGCTGGTATAGCTACAGCAAGCCATGCCATTCTCCGGTTCCGGTATATCTATATAAGGTGGGGCTGACTGCCGTGGCTGAGAAGGAAAAAAAAATGAACTAGCAAAAAAAAAACGGCTACAAAATTGCCGCTCCGACGCTGATGAAACTGCCCCTCGTCGCCGACTTCATCAAAGCGAGAGCAACAGCGATCGCACTTCTTCAAATTGTACCCGAAGGGGAGGACCGAGGTCCGAAGAACGCTTGAAGGTCGGCAAGACGGGCGGGGGAGGAGGAGGAGGCAGTACACACACCTCTACCTCTTTCTTCCCCTCTCTTTCCGTCACCCGTGTTCGTTAAGAAGGGGGGATGGGGAGGGAGGGATCGGCAGTACAGAACGGAATAGCTCCGGGCGTCGCGCTAAGCGTGATGGAAGACCTCGTCCACAAACCGAGCAGCGGCGGCGGTCTCTCGGCCGATCGCTCACAATCGAGCTTTCCGATTCGTTCGCCTCCCTTCCATCCTTGCTCGCATTTATTTATTTTTGTCCAACTCAGACAGGACATCCCCGCTTTGCCGACAACGCTCGCTGAGGCCGCGACCTTTCCTCTCCCCCTGCTGCTATTAGGTGAGTGAGTGCGCGCCTATGTGCGTGCGTTTATACCGCAAGCGTTGCGCGCTGACAACGATGGGGCAACCGGAACGGAAAGATCCTTCGGCGGCCACCGCCGCCAACAGTCCATATATCTTTCCTGCTTCCTCCGCTCGCTCCGAAACGCGCGGCAGCGGCTCGGAAATCTAATCTCGACCGAGCCGTCGGCCGAGGGAGTTATTGCGCGCCGGTGACATATGGGTCCGGCTAAGGGTCATTTGAGATAACGGAACAGTTCCCCCCTCCCCGCTGCTGCTTGTTCCTTTTCTCTTTCTGTCGTTTCGGTGGTCCGCTCGAATCACCGTACGCTCCGCTTAGCGTGTACACGCGCACACCGCGGCGACCGAAAAGGGTGGGGAGGGCGGCTTGTCGATAATACGCTGCCCAGCTTGCTCGCCGAGGGGAATAGTATAGTAACCCACTCGACTCGAGGGCCGCCCGGCGCTTGTAAGCGGAGAATTTTATTTACAAGGGACTTCTTTTTTCTTCTGTTTCGCCACTTCCATGGACAGCAGCGCCACTGCGCGGAAACATAAAACTTCGGTCACAACCACAGAAAGGTGTGAACGTTTAGCGTTACTTAGCGTTTTGAAGATGGACTTCCGATAGCTTCAAAAGAGATGCTCTTATACGTGCCATGGGGCTCGCAACTGCTCCTATGTCGCTTTAGAATGCGACTCTACCGCGATTTTCTGCAAAGCCAACGCAAGAGACTAAGCCCCTCAGGCGGAGGAGTAGAATACTTGAATTGCCATTAACGTCCATCCCACGCAGTTTTCCGGCGTAGGTTCAGCTACAGCTGGAATGGGGGAAGGCTGGGGTGGGGGGAAGGCCTTAATGATAAGCATTTTGAGCGCGCTTTTGAGAGATAACAAAGCAATAGCGCCCATCATGACCCCAGACTTCACATGGCAATAAAACATGACGCTCAAGATTTCGGCGCAGGTTATCCACTTCCGTGGCGTTGTCGCTAGATTGCTGTATAGAGTCCGCAAGGCTAGAGGGAGGGGCGCTGATAAATACGCTGATAAGTGGTGACGCAGACTCGGTTAGGCGTATACGTAGCAGCAGCGTCGAACACGCAAAAGAAGGGTAGATAAAATGCACAACTGAACTCCGCTGTACCAAAGGCATTCGTCGTGCAAATTGGCAAAGCTAATAACCGATGCTGCTCTCCGAATAAAGTATTTCAGAAAGAAAAAAGGACAAGCACGAACACTCGTCAGATAATAAATTACGCTCACAAATACATATATTTGTGCAAAAGGGGGCCGTCCCAACAACGCGCGGTTAATTGCAGAACTGACCGCGAGTTCACGTTCCAAACGAGTTTAAATTATAGCCACGCGAAATGAACCAGATCCGAATCGAACAGCTGTAACAAATCGCGCAGAGAAACCGATTACATATACAGAGCTCACTAATGATAAACTTCCCTCTCATGTCTGATTTAATTAAAACGGCGCCGAGCGCGGGGGATTGCAGCACCCCGGTCCGATACGGATGGACACGGCCTCTGGGAAGCTGACGCGGGAGTGTCGGAGAGACGCCAACAGCGCCATCACGCGGAAATCCACGTAAAAAGATGGTTGGTTGGTTGGTTTATGGGATTTAACGTCCCAAAGCGAGTAAGGCTATGAGAGACGCCGTAGTGGAGAAACGGCAGGCTTACCACAAGTGCCGCAACATTCCGCGGCGATATGTCGCCAAAGCAACGTATCAATCTTTTTCTCTGCGACTGCAGTGCCACCCACTTGTGTTCAAGGCAGCATTCACAAACGATCGCAGTTGAGGAGCCTTTGAGGAGACTCTGAGGAGACGTCGTCCAGCAGACAGGCTAACAAATAGACCGTGGAATAATCCCTTCGAAGCGACGAGCGAATCCTGCAGTGGTATCGCTAGGTTTGACTTGCAGAGTCGATTGACTGAGTTATTGATCGATTGATTAATCGACTGATTAATTGATCGATCGATTAATCAATTGATTAATCAATTGACCGACCGCCTGACTGGCCGGCCGATTGAATAAAAAGCAACGCTGTGGACTATACGAGATTGATCGATTTATTAATCAATTTATTAATCGATTGACAGACTGACTGACCGACTGAGTAAAAGCAACGTTGTGGACTATAAGGCCCACCGGATAGTGGAGCATTTCGAATTGAATAAATTCTGAAACGAGGAATTCGCACGTTCTTTCAGAGAAGGAGTCCGGCCACAGGAAAGAAGAGGCGATGCCGCCATCCCTTACCGGGACTCAGCGGAGAAAGAGAGAGTCGCACACGGGTTGCGCCCAGCCAGCTTTTACTAGTAAGCGCGCGAAGTATGCGACTCGTCCGGCGCCCAGCAACAGAGCAAAGCCCAGCCGGAGACACAAACGTCACGACCCATATGCTTCTCTCGCAAACACGCTTTCTCCTTTCTCGACAATTTGCTAGAATTGGGGCGGCGAAGAGCGGCGCGTGCTCACACACAGAGATGTATACCCACATGGGTACATTATATGCATACTTCCCTCGAATCACGGCAGCCACCTTTCAGGAGCGCCACGCACGCTCCCGCAGCACACGTAGAGGGTACCACACGCAAAGCGCCGCAGCTGTTCACACGGTGAACGGGTTGGGAGAGTTACGAAGGCGCAGACAGCCAAGAGAACACACGCACGGGTTGGCAGGCACTTTTCAAGAGGGGGGCGCTCCCTAGAGCAGTCCGATGCGCGCTGACGAGTCCCGGCACCAACGTCAAACGTTGCGCGGCAGCTACGTACAATCGGCAACAAAAGTTTACGGGACGCGTCCATCAGGGGACAAAAATCAATCAATCAATGATTTACTACAGAGGCTCGGTCGCCTAGTACCCATACCGGCTGATCGAGCGTGCATGTCCTCTCATACCCCTATACCCGCGGCTAGGGTAATGGAGCTGAAAGTATTTTTTTTCGTCACACAAGCGTCCCGTAAACTTTCGCTGCCAGCTGTACACAGTTCGGCAGCGGCTACAGCCAGCGAGCCATGAAAAAGCGCAAAGTGCGAAGTGCACAGCTCTCATTCATGATCCGCGCGCATTCAGAGTTGGCGCACCTCTTTTTGACAGAAGCAACGGTTCCTTCCCCACCACAGTGCCGGCCCGGGCCTTAATAAATGATTTTTTTTTATTCTTTCCCTACGCTCAATACGCGTGTGTGCGCGCAAGCACGCGCACACCATGTACTATACTTCAGGGTCACGCCGCGCGTGACAGGGCGCGAAACGTGATCCAAGGCCATTACGCACAGTGAGTGTGAGCCGCTCTTTTTTTTTCACTCACGAGCGCTCACGCGGTGGTAGGCGGGGCAGCTGCACGACGGAAGGAAGAAGCAGCAGAAGCAGCTCGCACCGGCTGCCGTCTCGGCCGTTGCTGCGGCGTCGAGGCGGCAGCGAAGAACGCCTGGCAACGAGAGGAGTGACGCATGCTCTTCGCGTGTCACGCCACCTGGCGGGCGTCGCGCGCGCGCGGCTGGTTAATTGTGCGAAAGCGGTCCGAGATTTATTCGATTTGGCGAGCGTAGGCAGTAGTTCACGCCAGAAGTACAGCGCGCGCCACAAAAGATGAAGGCCTGTACATGCATATATCCGCGCGACACGCCGTGGGTGATGAATGATGATGCTATAAGGCGGAGATCCTGGAAACTACCAAAACAACGAGAGAAAAAAAAAGAAGACACAGCATGAATAGATACGTGCACGAACTTTGAAACTACAAGTAAATAAATACAACTTTTCAAAATCACATTTTTGTCAATACCGGACTTCGATAAAAAAGAAAATAGAACAAAAACTGAACAACAAAAACAGGGGGAAAAATTTTGACAGTAGTGGCGGGCTAACGAACTACGACGTTGGCGCTTGCAACGTCGGACGATAAAGCCGACATGAGAGCAGCATAGAGTGGTTATTAAGCGCGAGAACTAATTTCGAGCAAAAAAAAAAAAAAATACGAACCAAATATGCCGAATTCGCAGGTACAAAAAATAAAATGGCAGAGCTGAAGCACAGAGGCGGGCCAGTTGGTGCGAACTCATGGAACACGCATTGAGGTTTTATTACAGCACAGGAACGAAGCCCACCGGAAAATCGCTGGACATCAATTGCACTTCTTTACCGTAGAAATTGCGAACCCAAGAACGAATGGGGGCGAAGAGTAGGCAGAGAGATGGGCATACGTCACTGGATGGCTAGTGCCTACAGACATTCAAATGCATGCGGTTTCCGACACGTTCCCGCAAAGTGCTGCGGTTATCGTAAGACCGGACAAACAATGACGCTTTCCTTGCAAACTGACGCCGACGTATACATAACTCCATGCGGCCGACAGAATTTACTTTCGGTTAGCTGATGGATGGGGCTTTACCAGGAAAAGTCCTTGCACTTGGACTGACTGCCACTTGGACTGCCCACACGGTCACCGACACGATGCAAGCAAGAGGGTTGCGACACTACAAGTGCAACGGCTGGTCGTTTGACATTTCACAGAGGCCACTACACAGCCGCCGATGTGGGCCGACACTTCGCGACTCGCACAGCGAGTACATACGTCGCCCCGCGCCTCTCGCAGCCCATGGATGCAGAATTTCACCGCTTGTGTTCTAAAAAAAAGAAAAGAAAAAAAAACTCCACGCAGAGGAAGCACGTGACTGTAAAAAGCTAAGGTGTTAAGAGAGCGAGAGAGAGAGAAAACCTGAGCCGGAAAATTACTTCCCCTTTAATTTTCCCCTTTTTCCGTGCCTACTCGCCCCCTTCAGTTAGGAACCCATTCGCGGGCGGCTACACATTATATTCGTACACCGTAATGAGCTACGCGCATTTCCGTTTGTGCGCAGAAGTGGGAAGAAGCTGTTATCCCCGTCCCCGTTATAAAAGACCACCGCCGCGCATGCCACGCGACGCTTAATAAGCCCCGCAAAAGACGGCCGCTCGACAGCGCACAATGGAAGTCGATCTAATCTGGACCGGCTCCCATTTGCCGCAATTTATCCCGGCGGTCGGGAAAGCGAAACGGCGCACGTTGACAGGGAAGAAGAGCCAGCCGGTAAGGCACCCCCGACAGCAGCAAGGCTTCCGCGCAGAGCAGTCGAGAAAGACGAATCCAGTAACGAGCGGTGCGCGGACCGGGCGCAAATCGTCGCGGGACACGCCATCGGGAAATTAATGCAAATCAGCGGGGGTGACCAAGCGACTATGCGACAGGAAAGCGGGGGCGGCGGCGCGGGAGACCGACCACGTCCGCCGGAGTCTGCGAGGACAAGAACAAACAAACCAAAAGAAGGGGAGTCCAAACCAACTAACAAACCATGAGCGGCGATGATGTGAGACGTACATACCCGGGACAAAGGGCAGGCCGTGTGTGTGCATGCGAGTGCGTCGAAGGGCAGCGGGCGAGAACAGCGGAGCTCATAACGGTCACTCGACGCAGAATCCTTCCTTTCCCGCCGCGCGCGCAGCTGCTGCTTCCTGCAGAACAGTATAGGACTCTCCACTACCCCCCCCCCCCCCTTTCTCTCTCTCTCTCAAGCACGAAGACAGTGACGTTGCCCTCAACCCTCAATCTCTTACGTAACGCAGGGCTCTTCCCTCCACGAAGGGCACGTACACAGAAGAACGCACACACGCACGCACGTTGCCGCGAAGACAACGGCCGCCCGCTGTGCGCGGGTACCGCGAGCACGCAGCTCCCGTCGTCGCCAGTCCGAGGGGCATACAAAAGAGCCGACTGTCTGGCGAGACGCCGACTAGCCGGGCACGAACGAATAAAAAACGGGAAACAAATAAACAGCGCACGAATCTCATTTCTCGGGAGACAAAACTCCCCCCCAGCCTTCTCCTCCCATTATTGTTTTTTTTGTTTTTGTTTTAGTAGGCACCACCCCCGCGGAGCGCACTATTCAGCTCATTTCCCTGCCGCCCCCTCCCCCCTGTCTTCAATAAGGTCATCTCTGGCTGCCAAAGACAGCAGAGAGGAGAGAGTGCAGTGCAGTGCGCGCATGCACACACACAACACTATACACACACACAGCTCGGCAACAGGCGCAGCGGGCGGCTTGCACAACGAACGCGTGCGCAGCGGTGGTCCACCGAGGCAAACCACACGGGACAGCGCGCTCCCCCGCCTACCGTTTTCATTCTTTTTGTGCTGGCGGGGCAAAGCGCGAAGAACGAGCGGAATCGACAGTGAAGGCGGCCAGAGGGCGCGTAGTACGGAGCACGACGCTTACGTAATCAGAGTACACGCGCACAGACACGGACACTCGTCCCGCGTGCGTGATGAAAGCGTGTAGGCGGGGGGAAGTGGTGGTATGGGGAGGGGGAGATCTGTGCGAGAGGCGCCGACGGCGAATTGCCGTCGGGCCATTACTGTACGAAGTCTGTTTAGTTTTTGCATTTCACTGAGCGCTGTGACAGCGTGACGACAGCGCCGGCCGCCAACGCACCAGTCTCATGCATGCGTCCATGCATAGACCCCTCTCTCTCTCTCACAAGACGTGCTTAAAACTATTGGGCAACACGTAGATACAGGCCGCGCCGCAAACTGGACGGCTGAAAGGCAGCGGAGATTAATCTGTCAACTCCACCGGGCAGCTTCGTGCCTTATATACGCTGGGGGGGGGGGGGGGGGGGGAAGCAAACGCGATGATAAGCGCCTCTTCTCTCTCGTTACGTTCATATATAGCTCGGCTCGACGGACTACTGGCCCAATAAAGCCGCGCTTTGTCATTCAAACGAGCGCGCGGAGACCGCGTTAAACGCAGATCTCGTTGGGAGGCCGACGCATATGCGCGTGCTAAACAAACTGCGACTCGGCGCACATGGTTTGCGTAGATCAATCAGCGCTTGCCTAAGCCGATGAAACTACTTGACAGCGCGCTGCACGCGGTTAAAGAACAAAAAAAAAAACAGTTTAGACAGCTCGGCAAAGGAAGCTCCACGTCGAAAAGAAATGGAGGATTGCTCTGCGCAAAGTCGAGGCAGACGTGGCCCAATTCGCACACCGGTTACGATTCCACACCGCAGATTAATCTACACAGACAACACGCACTAGCTTTCTCTCTTGGGAAGCTGCTCTGTCCGGCTCAGACCTGCAAGACCATCGACGGCTGATCGAGCGGCCGCCGGCCTGGATTGAGGATGCACGCAGTCAGAAGAAGAATCGACCATTTCCTGACCAGCTCCCGAATACTGAGTTTCGATAAACGTTTTTCATCATCACCAAAGGGTGAGAAATAACCAAAGTAAAACCTTGACCTCCGTTGTGTAAGCGAAGGAGGTAGAACGCGTGAGCGATGTAGCACGACGCGACGACCGGAAGTCTTCTCTGGGAGCGCTTCCCGTGAGCCGGGCGCACACCCTCACGCGTTCGGGCGTGTTACGGATCGCCTCTGTCAAGGCGTCGTTTTTCATAGAGAATCCGCTACCACTGGGCCGCGCCTCGAAACGAAACGGAGATATTCCCGCAAATGCCGACTTGCGTCAGGAAACAATGCAATCCCCTACCCCGTTCGCTTTCGTGCACGAACGTAAGGCATGCACGTACATATGGAAAGTGAATGCGAGCGCAAGCCCGGCGGCACTGTGAGAGATCGGACGATGAGAAGAACGCCATTTCCGGTATCCGTTCTGCGGGAAACCCCTTAGGGCATGTACACACCGTCCAGGATAATGTCGCGCGTAGCGCGCTGAGTCTCTCAGCTCTCACATAGCAACACTGTCAGGCAAAGCAGCGTTTGCGTACAAACGTATAGACAGAGAGCAGGCTTTTTTCTTTTTTTGCCAGAACGCACATTCAAGTACTAAACGAACAAAAGATTGTGCGTCAAACTCGGTTAGCAGTTCAAGATCTCAAAAAAGAAAACGCTTTGCGTTTTCTGCATGTGTTATGGGTTGTGCGTCACTCATTACAAAGTCCACCTGGAGAATTTTGAAACACACTCGAGCAGAGCGTCCCGTCTTTTGGCTAAATGTCAGACCAGTGATAAGTCCTTCATTGCCACGCCACCGACATCACCGTCAAATCAGGAATTCCTATAGATCCATTCGCCCCTCCAAACGCCTTCGAATGCGACGGTGCTTTCTTTCTGCACGCATGCGCCTGTCCTGTCTTATCCCTGCTCAGTACAGCAAATCGAACGCTGCAAAAAGTTAAACTCCCTGCTTTTCCCTATCTTTTAGCTATCTTTGATTAAAACTGGAACTTCAGTTAAGGCTTATACTGCTCACATCTTGAATCTGCACGGCCATATCATTCAATCATTACAAAGGAAAAAGAAAAGTTTCGACAAAGAGAAACATGTAAAAGCAAGAACAAGAACGCGACGGTGTGTGCCACTGCATGGGACAGGATTTCCCCGAAAAAAAACCGACCAACAGACGTCGTAGAACTACTTCGCACTCCCACAAAGATTTCTGCAGGCATGCATCCAACTCCCGTCGAAACTCCAACCAGAAGGCACAAATAATTGAGGCAATAAAAAAGGGCCTCCTACCCGCAGGCACTAACCAAAGGGCGAGGGAATATAAAAAGCAAGGAGGAAAAAACATCATCGCACATGTGAAGAAAAAAAAACAAAAATATGCAAGTCACGTCCAGACCTATAAGAATGTCTGACAGTGAAAGATGAAACAGCACATGAAGATAAATGCGTCCCGAAGACAACGGCACTTTTACGGGCAATAAAGGAATCTACCGAATCTTTTAGTTCGGCGCTAACGCTCGAACTCTGAGGAATAAGTAAAAGAAAAAAATACTAAAGAAAGAGAAAAGAGAAGTCGGAATCAGTGCCGCGGAAGCACAAACAGGCCCTGCCGCCAAAGGCTACGCGAGCACGGCAACAGGCAATTTCGTTCCCAAAGGGAAAAAAGAAAAGAAAAGAGTGTCAGGAGGAACACTTCTCGCGGAATTCGTCGATCTTTCTCGCGAGCGAGCTGTCTCTGTTCTTCCCTCCCGAGCTCGTGCGCTTTCAAAAGGCGCCGCAGCTCCGAAGACAGCTTGTTTCGCAACCTCCTCCCACGCGCGCTGTGTGACGCGCCGCCCGTCGCGAATGGCAAGCGCAAATGCACGGTTGCGCGGTAAAAGCAAAGTCAAGCGCGCGTGCGTTCCGTTCCCTGCGAAAAAAAAAAGGGCAAAAGCAAACGGACAAAAGTAAAAAAAGAAAAAAAAAACAGTTTGGCGAGATGTCCACTCGGCGCTATCGGACGACCAACGGTGGAACATGGAAGAGCGAAGGCTGAGCAGCAGTTGGAACCGCAACTGGCTTTACGCCTCTCTGCTCGCATTTTTTTCTCTCTCTTTTCTGTCGCCTCCCGCTTCGCGCCCACGCAATCCACATGGGAGGGACCGGCGTTCTTGCTGCTGCTGCTGCTGACGGGTGGTTAGAGCACGGCTCCCCGGCGCAGCAGGCTGGGAATGCTTCGTCCAACAAAGCAAAAACACATAGGAAAAAAAAAATAGGGGTGGGAGTGTGTGTGGGGGGGGGGGGGGGGGGGGGGATGAGCGCAGCACCGCAGACACTTAGTAGGGCGAAGACACTACCCTGTCCGCGTTTACCGAAGCGGGGAAACCTCATCGCAGGCGCTCCCATTTATAGCGTCGGCGGCGGCAGCGAAGGCTTGCCGCATCCACGCAGCAATGAAGGGGAGGAGGATGAGGAGCATGAAGGGTGCGGAGCCGCTAAAGGGGGAGATCATAAAGACGGTAGTGGTGAAGGAGGACGCGGGAGGGGGGGAAGAAAAAAAAGTTTAGGAGGGAGATTGCGTAAAACCCGCCTCCCGATCCGTGGACGGCACACGGTTCTTTCTTCAGACCTCTCCTTCTCCGCTGCCTCCTCCCTTTCCACCGCATCAGTGGCCCGGCTTCTCCTTCCACCTAGCCGGAGGCCGTTACATAATTCACGACGCAAGGCCCCCATGCCCCTCTGCCCTCACCTCCGCACTCTCGTTCTCTTTGTTCCCTCTAACATCCCTCCCTCCCTCCCTCCCTCTCTATGCGTCCACTCAGTTTCTCGACGTAACCCTTCCCCGCTGCTTTCGTAGCGTACTCGCGGCTAGCACTCTCCATTAGGACCAGTAGACGCCCCAAAAGCGTCACCGTCGCCCCTGGGAGGTATACGTCCTTTTCTTCTTCGCAACCATCTCAACCCCACTGATCGAACTTAATACATCCCGCGCCGTGGCGGCGAAACAACTGCTCCCTTCTACCAACACGTTGCGAGGGGATGTACGAGGGCTATACTGACGTCATTTCGGCCCACTCACATAATTTATCCCCTCATAAAAGAGCGTGAAAACTGATAGAAAAGGCGCCCTCCAGCCGCCCATAAGCATCAGGCGGTATTTTCTCCGTACCCTTGACTCCTGCGCGGCTCTCTCTTGTTTTTTTTTTTCGCTTTTTTCGTTTGTTTCGTCCTCCCGATGCGCGTCCCGGCCGCCTTTGAATTTCAATCAAGAACGGCGTGAAGAAAAAGATTTTTATTTTTTCTTAGGAAAGCGCTTTGCTGCACCTGTACTAATTCAATCAAATGCCGCCTAAAGTGATCAGGTCTTCCGTTCCATGGCTTTTTCAAAAGCGTCAATATAAATCGGATTATCGTAACAATGTACTGGAGGCCTAGCTGCGCATCGAGGCCTCGCGTTTGCTAAGAATTAAACCAACGGAATCAGTTCGTTATGACAGCCGCACTGCTTCGTGCCTAAGCAGGAAAAAAAGGTTGACAATGTAACGGAAAAGAAGGAGAAGAAAGATAAACATATTAAAATTAGAAACTAAGCCGCAAAGTGATAAATGCAGAATTCAGAAGGCACACAGCTGTGAAATAATCGATATACGGGAGCGTTGAACGTCAGATATTGTTCTTGCCACAGTCAAACAACCGGAAGGAGGAAGTTTCCGTGTCAAATGAATAATGGACGAATTATTCAAACGTCGCAAAAAAAAAATTGCAGAAATGCGGCTTGCTATTTTTTTATACCTGCGTAGTACATACCTGCCGAGTAAACGCGCTCTTTCGCTCGACGCTGCGCAACCGTGGCGCTGTGACAAATAGAGCTTGGACGAGCTCTGGCGTGTGCGCAACTCCTCTCTCCCCTTCTCCACTTCCTCCTCTCCACTAACGCAGAGACGCACTACGCATTTGTACGTATTTGTCTGCGACCCTCTCTGTACGCGGCGTGACGCAACGAAGGGCGCGCACGCCGCCCGATCGAGGAGCGGCCCGATTTTTCAAAACGCGTCGTCAGCGTCACGCGCGGTGACAACGTCGCGCTTTGTTGAGCTCGGCTTGTCAGCTTTTGCTTTCACTTTTCGGTTCTGTGTTTTTTTTTTCTTTGTTCTCTCTATTTCGTCCCGGGGAATACACGTGACCTCGTCGCGCGCGGAACTAGGCAACTAGCGCCTGCCGCCTCCTCCCCCCTCCTCCCCTGCCCTTCCGGACCCGCGTGTATAGCTGTTTACACGTGAAGACAATTGCCCCGCTGAGAAGCTTTCCCCCGCCGCAGACGAAGGGGGTATACAGACAGTTCGAAACGAGGTGGGCGCGGGTTAGTGACGCAACGATTGACGACGACGACGCTGTCGCAAAGCGCACAGAAGGTGTCGTCAGGAGCATGTGGGCTGAAACGGCGCCCGTACACCTCCTGCGGGCACGAAGAGCCCGCGTAGCGGCGTTCGAGCGTTGGAACGAAAGGAATACAGCAATGTGTTCGCCTAACAGCAGGGCCAGTATACTGCACTGTAATATCACAAGAGACGAGGGTGTCGCCATGAATGCGTCGATACTATCCAACACGGTGAAAATGGGGGCGCAAACAAAGCGGAGAGAAAGAAAGAAGACAACAAGACGTGCGCATTGGTCGCCGTTTCTTTGCCTCTGTTTTGTTTGCGCCCCCATTTTCATCATGAACAGCTTCCAACTCGCCCAACTTCCGATTCTGCTGAACTATCCAACACACTGCGCGCATGTTGCGAATCAACGACTGCGAAGCGAGCTTCAAAACTGGGAACCGCGCGAGGCAGGGACGAATGGCAGAGGCACTACAAGCGTTTGTCTTTCCCTCACTCTTGACCCGTCGTTGTCAGCTTGTCGCTGTCCAGCTAAACACAAGAAAATCGCCAAGAAGGACGCGGAACGGCAAGCGACGGGACACACGAGAATTGGGACAGACAGCGGCTGCGGCAATATACAGAGCAGTGTACTGCAGCTGACACCTCGCAAATGCGTTCCGAAGCAAAGCCATTCGAAGGCGACTCCGGAAAACTGTATAGGCGCAGCACCTCGTGCTTACGAAGGGAGAAGCGGAAGACCGGCTAGGCGAAAAACTCGGCGTATTTCCTACACAAACTGCCTGGAGAACGCTCACATTTGGACTCAAGTCGCGCCGTCCAATATATAGCGGCCGCTGCTCGCCCAAATGCGGCGGCTGCGTGGGAGGAAATATGACCAGGGCGAGCCGAAATCTCCAGAACCTCGTATACACTGAGCGCCCGCATTCGCCATTAGCGCGGGGGGGGGGGGGGGGGGGGCGGCTTCGTACAAATGAAATACGCCATCACGCACCCGTTTTCACCGCACCCCGACCATTCCGGCATGGCTCGCCAGATGACGGGCTCCAGCTAAAGCCCCAGCACTGCACCCGTTCGCGCAGCCTGGGAGAGAATTGCGCGGGCGCAGCTGCGGCCCGAGGCCAAGCCGTGAGGCTAATTGGCGCCGCCTTCGAAATATTAGACGCGGCGGGCCGCCACAGCTCGCGCCGGGGTGAGTTTCGACATGCGGACGCCCGCGCCTTTAATTCCTCGAGGCCCGCCGCGACGGCAACACCACCGCACGCACCGTTGCCGTGGTTACCGCACCTTCCGAGAATCTGCGCGGGTGTCGACATCGTCGGGATGCGGATGTGGCGGCGACGGTTGCCCAAAGCAAGCAATGCGCACGAAGACACTCTCGGCGTCGCAATCACTGAACATATGGCGGTGCATGCTGCTGATGATGTCGTGTCTTATCTCGCCCGCACGTGTTCTTTCCCGGCCTCCGATGGAGCACTCTCTCTCGCCCGGCGGCCGTAATTTGGAAGGCTGCTGCTCTTCGAGGAAAAGCTCCGCCTGACGAGGAGTCGAGCTGCCTGCATAATTCGGGCACCGCTGTGTGACCCCGTTCGCGTGGAGTGCCCTAATCCACATGACATAAGCCCTGCCCGACAGACCTAATTAGGGTTCTCGCGGATTTTACAAAAGACTAAATTGGACTGTTTCAATCAGTAAATATGGGCGTTTACAAAATCAACTTAACTTTTTGCTTGCTATATAAACGGCCACAATGAACGGTCGGAGGCGTAGGCCAATCGCGTACACACTAAACACGAATAGTCTATATGGGAATAAAAAGGGAGTAATCTGACCTGCAGCACCCTCCCTTTTTTGAAGGGTGTGCGCTATAGGACAACTTTACTCCCTTATTACTCCTTTCTGTTCAGAGTGTAAACTAAATACGAGATGCAGCGCCCTCTTCACGCTCGCTGCGACCTTTGCGTTTGATCAGAATACGGGAATTTGTTTCTCTTCGCCCATATCCTAAAGTATGTGAGCATATGAAAAGAAGTAGTTCAGACTCTTACCGCCAGGCTGAGTGCATGTCCAGCGGTAATCAGCAGACGCAGGTCGATTGCGAATGCTCCACACACAGTAATACTGCAAATATTTAGTTTTAGTATTTCATATACCCAACAATTTTTTACAAGCTTGGAAAGTGACGAATGATTTTGCACGGAGACAGAACCAACTCTGGATTTGAAGCTAAAACTTGCACATGAACGCCATACAGTGTTTCCCTGCGATACTTAGACATAGTCCGCTGCTGAAGAATCTTTTGTTGCCTTAAACAAAAGTTTATTCACAATATGAAATTATACGCAGGAATTTTGATGTTTCGACTTCCTTGATAATTGGAACACTGAGTCGTTGATTTCGCTTACTGTTGTGATTTATTACCGTAATAGTACAGCACATTGTGGGCGCCATTAACGCTCTTGCCAAGTGGTATTTTACTTGCATCATGACGCATTTCATTTATACGTATATTTCAATCGAAGCATTGGGAATACGAATGGATAAAACAGACTGTGCGCAAATGTCCATTAAAACAGCCCTATAGGCATTCAACTGCTTTCAAATCCACCTACTCACAGCGCGGCGATTCCATCTTCATCCAGCTAACCTTAATTAATTCCTTGGGCAATATGCATACCAGGAAGTTCCTGTAGTGGGCTGGAATCACCTACTGAATATGCCTACATCGCGCGAACAAAAAAGAAGGGGGGGGGGGGGGGGGGGGTAGATGTATACACACGCTCCACGAACAACAGTACTAAAAGCCGAACAAGCAGTCCTTTCAATTTTTTCGCCACTCGTTAATGCGACGCTACAAGGGCACTTCCTGTTCACACCGCTGCTTGTACATGCACTGAGCTCCCGGCTTTGCCACATGGCGCGGCGGAGCGAACGAGGCGGCGGCAGCAGCAGCTGGCGAGCCGCTTTGTAGCGCAGAAAAAGAAGAACGGAGAAACGGCAAAGCGACGCGCCGCAATCCCAAAGTAAAAACGACGAGGGAAGAAAAATGACGCCAGTCCTTCTCCGAAACGAATGCTCGAGCGGCGTTTTCGGCCACGATGAAGCTAACAGCGCACGCTGCTGCTGCTCGAGAGTGGCTGCTTCAGCAGCAGCAACACCCGACACGAAATTACGGCGAAGCCGCCCAAGACACAAAGTGGAACCGAGCAAACAAATGCAAAAGTACGCAGCAGCACGCAAGGCGTAGAGGCAAGAGAAAGAAAGGAAAGAAAAGAAAAAGGAAAAGAAAGAAACAAGGGCCCGCTCCACGAGGACTGCGGGCTCACCGAGCGGACCCCTGGCACAGCTGCTCGCTCTGCGTGAGCGCATAGCCAGAAAGAACGAAAAAAAGAGTAGAAAATAAAGCTAAGAAAAGGAAACAGGAGGAAAGAATAATGAGAACACAAAGCAACAGACAGCAGTCCAGAAAAAAAAAAGAAAGAAGGGGGAGGGAAGGAGGGAGTAAAATAAACTACCGAGGCCGGTTACGCAACGGTGCCCTCTCCCCAGTTCCGCTCGCAAAGAGCAACCGGCGACGGACATGAGCACCGACACGGGGAATAATTACGCCCAAATTCGCCCGGAGCAGTTGCTTCTCTGCAGTCCCTCCCCCACTGCGCAAGCAGAGAGAATGAGAATGGGGGCTTCCTGGCATTCAAAGGATTTTATAAGGGTGCCGGATACTGCTATCCCCCCCCCCCCTCCCACCTCCCTTTTTCTTTCACCCTCTCCACACCTGCACCTCCTTGTTCGCTCCGTTCCACCGCCTCCGCCCTGCTCAGTCCTGCCGCTGCTTCTGCTGCTGCTATGCTATTATTATTCAGCCCCAGAGGATGGCGCCGTGCCACCGAGTTGCCAGGGCAAAGACGGATGGCTCCGCGCGGCGCGTCCCAGTCGTGCCAGGAATGCGCCCAGATCCGACCCGTGTCGGTGCTTCGGCGCGCACACACGATACAGGACCGAAGAGAGCCACTTTTCTTTCTTTCTTCCTTCCTTCTCTATATCTCTTCAGCCCCATTCCTTCACGGACATCCGCTCCATGAACAAAATAACAAAGAAAGGAGGCAAATGGCAGAAAGAAAAGGAGCGACTGCACAGCGAAAGCTCTACCCTTCGGAGTAAAGTAGCCGGGCGGCGTGGGGGAGGGAGAAGGAGGCTTCTGAAAAGGAGCGACTGCACAGCGAAAGCTCTACCCTTCGTAAGCCCGGGTAAAGTAGCCGGGGGGGGGGGGGGGGGGGGGGGGGGGGGAAGGAGGCTCCTGACGCACGGTCCGACTCACGCTTAGTGGGAGGAAAGTGAAAGCCGGAAAAAAAGGGTGCCGTAACAGAAGTGGCGTGAGAACGCGGCGGTGGCGATGGCGATATGCAACAGAACAAATGCAAGGAGAACGGGTCTTCGTCACGGTGGCGATAGTCGCAGCGAGGAGTTCGAGGAACGTGCGGCAGAGCGTTGCCAAGGCGAAGTGAAACCGGCGTTAACGGCCCCTGCGCCGCTGCTGAGGCTAATACCCCTGTCACACTAGCAAATTTAATGTCATTCGAATCGAATGACATTAGCACCTAATGTCATTATTCGACTGCTACACGGGAACATGTAATGTCATTAGGTTCGAATGACATTCGCCATCGAATGAGTTAAGGGAACTCATTCGCATTCGATCTCGAACCGAATGCGTACTCTGGACACCAGATACGCAGCAGGAACAAGCGACGCGAAAAAAATAATGTGCACACTGCCAAACCTAGAAAGTGCATTTATTTAGTTCTGCTAAAAAAAAGTTAATGTTGGTGTGAATCTGTTCACACTAGAGGCTGTCGTGGATAGCTATTACTCTCGGTCTCAGCAGCCTACAGCAGCGGCCGAGCGCGAAGCAGCGTCTTTCCCGCGACCGTCGGTCATTTTGGGATGCGTGATTCTTGCTGACTGGCGTGCCCTGTTTGTTAAGCTCGAAGGTACTTAAAGACGTAACTGAGCAGTTCACCTTTTGGAAGTCATTTCCAAGCTCCGCGCGTGTCCGCGCGCCGCCATGTCAGCCATTTTGTTTGTTTACATTTATCAAATTTGTGGTTGACTTTGTACTTGGCTTGGCTTTTGATGGCTAAAGTGGTGCAGAATGGCCGCAAATAATATTTTAAGCGTATAATAGGCACACAAATGTTCTCACCCGCTTTTCAAACACTGCACAACAATTTCAAACATCTTTTATGTGCTCCGATGACGTTCGGTTGGACTATTTTCTTTTCAGTGATCGTCGATGCCATCATTTTCGAATGACATTACTTTTTTCCGTGTGGCACCGAAAGAGACCGAATGACATTCGATGCATCGAATGCCATTAGGTTCGAATGACATTAAATTTGCTAGTGTGACAGGGGTATAAGACGGCCGTAGGAACGGAGTAAGCGACTGCGAGGGGCACCCTTTGCAGAGTGCGGAACACGCGTCGCACGTACGGCACGGCACCGAAGTCCCAACAAGAAAACTCATAGTAACACCTAACGCATAATCCGGGTACCTTGGTACCACCGAACTTTAGAACGAGATTAACGGCTGTACGAAACGAAACACGGCCACTAAGTTCAAAGCTGCAGTGCGGAGGCATGCGAAAGGCCTGAGCACTGCTGCTTTCAACTCGCCTACGTATGCACGCCCTCCTCTCTCTGTCTCCTTCAAGGCTCACACGGACTCGTGTCTAACCACAATAAAATGGTTACCGCGTCCTTCTTCCTCGCAGCCTAACCTAGCTAACCTAACCAGAAGCATGTGAGGCGACAACAAAGGGACATACACACACAGCTCGAATCTGGCGAAATTCATCTAAAAGGAAATGAAGGCGAAGAGGAAATGAGGCAAACAAGAAACGGAAGAAAGCAACAGTAATATTACCCGAATCACAAGAAACCGTCCTTACAGCGCAAGCAAATAAATGCACGACATCAAGCTTGGACGTCCAAGAGACCCATCCGGTGAAAGCGGGTGAAAGAGGAAAAACCGTCAGACTAGGAGGCGAGCTCGTTTAGGGTTTCATCAGTGAGCAGGCTGATTTCTCCATCGCCACTTCGATCCCCAAAGCTTCCTTCTCGGAAAAATTCTCTTTGGAGTGCAGCCCCTTTTCACCTCTTTCTTCGCCGACTTCAATAACGAAACGCAGCTTCCTGAACCAGCCGCGGCCTCCCCGTTTCCTCAGGCTCTCCCTCATCGCATCCTTTCATCGCGCATGCTTCGTGGAATCGACCCCGTTCGTGTTACTTAATCTTATTTGGGCGACATGATGGACTGCGCCAACGAAGACCCGAATCCAGTTAGACTCCTGTAACGCCGTTAGCACGAGAGGGAGGGGGGGGGGAGGAGAGAGAGAGAGAGAAAAGAAAAGGAGGCCCGCGGCCAACGTTTCGCTCACCTAGCAAAGTGCACCACGTCCGAAATTCCAATTACGCACATTTATTCGCCACGCAAAGCGAAAGTGTGTGTGACGAAGAGAAGAAGGCGAGTTAGTTATAAGGGTCCGTCGGACGATCCAAATACGCACCAGCTGTTGCGCGAACAGGCCACTAGGAGTCCTCCAGCAAGCCGCTCGGCCCGAAGCGCGAGACGCGAGGATTACAGGGAAGAAGGCTTAAGGAGGCGCCTCAGCGTTGGTAGCGCCTGACGGATGACGAGAATGAGCGCAGCTGCGCAGCCTCAGCTAGTTGATCCGCTGCTGAGGCTCGCTCATCTAGGAGCGGCCCCTCGCGGCATTACGTAATGCTGGCTGAATCTTATTTACAGCCGCCGTGCAAGGCGGCCGGGCTCAATCCAGCCGACGACGACGACCCAATTCGCTGCCTACCCTAATCTCGGCTAGCCGAGCAGCAGCGACAGCCGTCAGAATGCGCGGCCGCAGGAAATGACAGCGAAACAAAAAAAAAGAAAGAAAAGGAACGGCGCTTGGGGAGGCAGAGAAGGGTTCGGGAGGGGCAGTTCGACGTGACGGCGTCCTCCGGTGGCAGCAGGAAGCACGAGAAGGCGAGGTGACACTCTCGTCGTCATCGATGAATGGTGACGTCAGGGAAAACACCACGACCGCCGAGGAAACCCGCGAGATGGTGAGGAGGGGGAGGAAGAACGGCACTTTGGGAGGGGCGCGCCTACGCGAAACTCTTGCGGCATCCGCGCGCGCAAAGAGAGAGGAGAGGGGAGGGGGTTGCCTCGCATGCAGGAAACCCTTTCCGAGCGGGGCTGACGCACCGCGGGCAAGGCCACCGCCGGCGCCTCGCCACTGGGGCAGTGGGGCGGCCGGTCGATGGCTGGCCCCGCGGCGCCGATGATGATTCCTCGCTGGCGAATTGCGTCACCCCACCTTCACTGCTCCGCGCGATAGCCTCGGGACCCTCCCCGCCCCGCAGCTGGCCTTGGCTGGGCTGTCATGCGACGGTAGCCCCGTAATGAGACGGAGGGACGAAGAACGACTGACTATTTTCTTGTTTCGTTTCGTAACCGGCCTTTGAGATGCCACTGTGGCTAGCTGCACATTCCACCCTCTGCACCGATATCTAAAGCGATGCAAGGAGAAAATTACTGGACAGGACGAAAAAAAAAAAAATTCTGTAGCCGTTAAAAACCGCGAACCACATCGGATGTGCAAACAGTAGGAGAAACTGGTGGTAGTACGTACTACACCTGCCAGATTTCCGTTCTGTCAACCATGGTTCTGTCCAACGAAAATAACGTACAGTGAGCGGCGACCCTTGACAACGCGGGACATTACTATCAAGAGGACGGATGTACAGCAGTCCGCTAAATAGTTAGTCGGCGCATTAGGCGTACCTTACTCTACTGACCACGACACCACGAGTTGGACTGCTTCCTCGAATTTGAACGACACTGCGTGTCCAGTTGAATGCTTCAGCCGAATAAGTCTGGGTGCTGTTGCCATCAGGAAGCGTACAAACAAGTGAAAGGGAAAAGATTTCTTAGAATGCAAACTTCAACGTCTGCGGCATGTAACACGTGAAAACAAGAAACGCCACTAAAGCTGTGCCTCATTTCAAACTTATGCGTACAAGGTCACGTGATGACAGGGGCTGGTAACGATAAAGCGAAGACGCCCGCGCGACAGTGATGGCTGTTATTCCTCGGGAAACGCTCTGTCGTTTCCTTGAAATCAAATTTTACCCCCGCTATTCGTCTTCGGCGTGTTGTGACAAGACACCGACGTCTCCTGACGTCTACGAGCTTCCTGGTACGGAGGACACACAAAGGAGCGTGCGCTTGATGTATCGATCCCACGTCTGGACTGTACCCGAAAAGGCGCCCTCGCGACACTCAGTTCCTCGAAATTATAATAGCAAGAAACAACGACGCTACATTTCCTTTAATTTTTTTTTTCTGGCCCTTGCTTTTCGTTTTACGTTGAAAGGAAAAGTGGTCGCAATGTTGCTTTCGTCCCCGCAGATCTTTTCGCATTGTTGGTGTGCTGTCTTCCTTTTCTTTATCATTCATAAACACTCATTTATAAACTACCATTTATAAACTACCATTTATAAACTAACTCAGCAGACGTAGGCCCATATACGAGTACAACCATGACGAGGGATTCATCGCCCAATTACGAGGCCCAACAAGAAACTTTCCTAGCAAAGCATGCCCAACACAGCGAAGGTGAAAAACAAATTTCTGACCGGTCGGTAAAGCTGCAATTAACGAAAGGTGATGCCTCCTATGTTGGATAGCAACATATTTAATACCTCGGCTGAATATATGAAAATAAACAAACTTCCTTGACACACCGCCAACTGTCAGACTCAGGTACAATTTCACGCATTGCTGTGCCATATGTGAGCATCTGCGCGAGTCGAAAGTTTTGCTTGCTTTCTCGCATTCCGTGCTAATTTCGTTGTTTTGGTCTTCTACTTCGGCCAGCTTGTTTCTTTTTGCAAGTCAGCTTATCTATCGTTTTCTTTCTTACACTTTCGGCCTATTCGTCATGTGCACATTCCATTAATTCTGTGTGCTACCCTGTGTGTATACTTTCGGACACATTTCGTCCTTTGGCATGCATTTTCTTTTTTTTAATTCTTCCATTCTGGCCTGCTCTCGCCATGCGTGCAGCCCCTGTCATCATCATCATCAGCCTGACTACGCCCACTGCAGGGCAAATGCCTCTCCCACGTCTCTCCAATTAACCCTGTCCTTCGCCAGCCGCGGCCACCATATTCCCGCAAACTTCCTAATCTCATCCGCCCACCGCAGCCGCTGTACCCCCCCCCCCCCCCCCCAGTGATGCCTTTTGGTCGCCGCACTTAACAAGTAAATAAATCAGCAAACAAACACCGACTCTACGCAAAATTAATACCGAAAGAAAGAAGGGGGAATACGAATTTATACGAATTTTATTGCGTTGTTCATCAGCTCAATGACGAACTGACAGCCGTCGCTTTTAACCTCCCGCGCGCGCGCACGCGCGCACGCACGCACACACGCACGCACGCACACACGCGCGCACGCGCACACGCACGCACACACACACACACACACACACACACACACACACACACACACACACACACACACACACACACACACACACAGAGAGAGAGAGAGAGAGAGAGAGATACGCCCACATGCTTTCCTTATAGCCCCTGAAATAAGAACAGCTCAATCGACCTTCAGTTTTTAGTTTTAGTGCTGCCCGTTACCTCGACTGCTGGCGAGTGCTGAGACGCTCACTCTCAACGCCTCTCGTACGATATTCCCCAACAGAAACCGTAGATCAGATATAACACCGTAAATATAAGATATCATAAATATCAAACAAGCTCTAATCGGTCGTTTCGCTGCCGCGGAACGACCTAAAAGAGGCAGCAGCAATCCATGCTCCGACTGCCTGACACGCCAAGCTGTGGCTCGCGACTCTCGGGCATCTGTACACTCCTCCTCCCATTTCTGCCTCTAGGCAGCTACCTTTATGTTCTCGAAGAGAGGCGCAGTTGGCGCCATCCTGCGGAGAATGCGCGAAATGATGATGTGTTGCAGGAAGTAAAAAAAAAAAAATGCCATGCTCCTCTTTATATTGCGATTCTTCACTAAAAAGATTTTTTTTTTCTTTTTACGGTTCTCTGCGTACGCCTGTCTAGCCACCCCTGGTCATAGCGTGTCGAGGCGCATTCCCAGGGCAGTCACGTCACTATTAGGCGAAAGCTAGAGAGACGGGGGTCTCAAACCAGAAGCGAAGGAGAGGAACGGAAGGAAGCAGTAAACGGGTTCGGACGCTCCCGATAATCCTGGGCCAATCCTCGCAGAAGTGTCACTCGAGACGGCGGCGGCGCCGGAGAAGCCGAAAGAGAGGATCAGGCGTAGGAGAGTGGTGCACAGAGCAGCAGCAGCACGAGGAGCTTCCTTCGGGACACACACACAGACAAACAGCGGATTCTAACTACAACGGTCCACAACCAGAAAAGAAGGCAGGCACAAGAGGACGGTTGCTGCACGGACGCGGTGTCTCGGAACAGGGTCCTCGGGGGTTCGACAAGTGTAGTGGTGTAGTAGTACATCTAGTGAGGCGGCTATCTATAGCCCGGTTGCCAAGACAGCGGGGGCACCGCGCATTTAAAAGGCAAAACTTCCGGGAAACAGAGAACAGTGAAGAAGGACAGTGTTGGGAAACTTAAGGCGAAACTTTCAAGTGTATAGCACTCTTTTGAAAGAAAAGAAAGCATGGCTTCGCACAGTGAATTCGCGGCGGAGACTCGAGCAAAACGCAGTCCTTGCAGGGCGATTCGAAGTCAGGGCTCGTTCGAAAAGTAAACGAAAAAGGAACCAAAGAAAATAAAAGCGATGAGATTAGGAAAAGAGAGAGAGAGAGAGAGATGGGTAGAGAGGGAGGAGAGCGCTGCAGTTCCGCGAAAAGAACAACTCTCGGCACGCCTGCGTCCAGCTGAACGCGAGGAGGAGAGGCGATTTTTGAAGTTACAGCAGCCGCGCTTCCGCAGCACGCACAAGAAGACCTCACCCAGGCCCCGTCACGCATGTCGCAATTCGAAGCAGACGCTCCGCAGCCAGCCTTATCTGCTCCCCCCCTCCCCCACCCCCCTTCTTTGCTCTTCGAGCCGCAGAGCCGAGGCGCCCCGGGGGGAAAGAGACATGTGTCGGCGGCGACTGAGCGTGCCTATACAGCGGAACGCAGTCGGAATGCCTAATCACTCAGCGAGGCAGCAGAGACCGGATGATGAGCGCAGCAGAGCGATCGACGCCATCCACTTTCCCGTCGTCAATGCGTGCCCGCCGCGCTATCAAAGCCTGTAAGAAGTCGTATTAATTAGTGTTCAGGGAAGACCACGCAACGCAAATTGCGCTCTCGGAACGGCGGTGTCTCCATACACTCAAGGCTCGCACTTGGCGAAGAAGTCCCTGGCGTTACACACTTCACCGGAATGACACACTGGGCGTTTACATGAGCCCGACAAAAGTCGGGTTAAGCAGGCTGTCGGGCCGAGAACCGGTTGTCGGGCTCATGTATACGCTAGGGGGTCGAGCAAAGGGACCGTCGAGTCGAGCTGGGCCAGCCCGACTGCAGGGGGTGGGTTGGCTCTGCCCGACCCGGCTGGAAGGGGCATGTATACGCTGCCGCGTCGGCTTAGCGCCTCCTCTCCTGCCTCCTCTCCGGTCTGGCTGGCGCTGTGCAGGAACTCGGAGCACTCGGCGCGCGCGCTCTTTAACGGCCTGTGCATGAGGGGCAGTTGCTATCTACCGCCGCAACTCTCCGGGGGCTGATTCGGTTACTTTGCACATATTGCTGAACGGCTGCTCCGAGTACTGAAGAAGAACTTGACGACCCTATCTTATGCAGCCACTGCTATTGGCACGCAAAGCAGGGAACTAGTAGATGGATCTCAAAACATTGAAGTCGGCATGCAATGATGGCGCATAGTATTAGCGAATAGGGCTGTATCATTTGCGTCTAGCAGGAATAAAAGTGAGGCAAGATATTACAGGGCGAAGCCACGGTTAGGAAAACATTTATTTTCATCTTCAGGGCTGGTACAATCTCTGTTGATACTTGGAAATGCATGAATAAAATAATAGCACTTGCCGTTTGAAAACATTCGAAGTATCTGTGCCATCTGTTCTCACTGCGTGAAACACACCAGATCAGAAAGATCCTTTGCTCTTTGGAACTCCGATATCGTTCCACATACTTAGAAGGACTGAAGGACTGTCACTCGCCGTACTAACCCGCTTAACATTGTGCCGTTTATGCCGTTTTTGGACTCTTTCAAATATTCATTTTTTCCTTCGACAGTGGAGCTATGGAATAATTTGGATATTACATTACGTCAGATGTCTGTTGACCGCTTTGCGCGAGAATTGTCTAATCATGTATTTTCTTATTAATAGCACACTTTTGTTTATGTAAATGTTTATGTTTGTTTGTTTGTTTATGTTTATGCACTATCCTACTGTTTTATCTGTTTTCCATCCTATGTACCACTCCTGCAATGTCCCAACTGGGATAGCAGTATTTGTAAATAAATAAAAACAATAACAGGCGCTGCTTGTAATGACCTATACAACATTGTTGTGCGGCTCGCAGTTCAAGGGATGTCAGTTACAGCCTTAAATGCTTTCGCGTTGGCTTGTGGATGAAACCAGACGGCTTGTCATTTTGGTTTGTCAATTTCTTTGTGTAGTTGACGAGAAGAATTCGGAAAAACTTCTCAGAAATGAGGTGTGTTAAGCATTTGGCGTGGCTTCTGTCAACCCATTCCGGGCAGCATAGGACGGGTGAATCTTCTAGATGTGGTTCAATGATTAGTTACAAGACTTCGAGAATTTCGATCGTGGGAGATACTTGACCGCCTTTTCAAAAAAAAAAAAAAACGCCGGAATCACTAGAAACCCCGGCTTTGGATAGTGGTTTTCACCATGATTTGTTTTCTCGGCACCTGCTCAGGCCGTAAGAAGAGAGCGAGAAAGCGCGCGCGTCGAGACCGGCCGTGCTGGGAGATTTTTTTTTTTCCGGCAGCGGAGACACCCATTAGCTACCCATTAGAAATCAAAGCGAGCCGCTGCCGGCCTCGAAGACAGCGCGCACGTGAACGGGCGAACCAACCGGCCGGAAAGAGCAGCAGCGGGAAGGGAACTTTTCGTCTGGGCGTCTTTCCTCCTCTAGCATGCGTGTAGTTTGCGTGCTCGACGCTAGGGGTAGCGACGGTCTCTGCCCGACAGAAAACCGGTTCATGTATACGCGGTAGGGTCGGGCTGGTCAGCCCGACATCTGGCGCACCCCGACCCGACCCGCAACGTCGGGCTCCATGTATACGAGGCTACAGTAAGAGAGAAAGAGAGAGAAATGAAATATACAAAGAACAGGGCAGAGCGGGCGGAACCATTTTGAAAGCGCGGCTCGGCGGCGTCGGATCGCCATGCGCAGTCACGTCCAACGACGGAGAGATACCAGCGCCGCTAATCCGATTATTGCCGCGCGGACGGCGCGGGGGGCTCGTTTAGTAACTAATGGCCGAGCTTTAGGCCCCAGTGTCAGCGCGTGCTGGGCTTGGAAATCGCCGCCTCTTCCACCCCACAACCACGACTTCACAAAGTCATCGTATATAATACACACACACAAACTTGGGCAGGACAGCGCATTTGTTTTGCATGCTAAGCGGGGCCGTCTTCTCGAAGGAGCAGCTATAGCTCCGTGCCAGAGCACCGCGCTGTCGATCGCCGACTTTCGAGCGGCTCGACTTAACTGGCATTTGCATAACAAAGGGCACAGCGATGAACGGTAGGAGGGGAGTGGAGGAAAGGAAGAGAAATAGGCAGCGATATGACGAAAGGAAAAGCAAAAACAAAAAAAAACGACCAAGGACGAGAAATGAAGTCGTTCCGAGAAAAGAGAAATTTTTCTTCTTGTTTCATTATTTTTTTCCACTGCCTGTCAATACTTGATGGCCCAATATAAACGCACGCTACGCTGCGCGACAGCCGGATTATGAAAATTGTTCTCGGAGTTGCTTTTATATAAAGTCGGGAGAGCGGATGAAAATGTCGGCGATTATAAATCGGAGTGTGGGGATGCGCTGCGGCTGCTAAAAATGTGTCGGCAATCTCTATTCAGTGCGCATTTTACTGTTATGCGCTCTCCACTCTCTGATCATTTCTTTTTTTCTTTCCCATGAATAAGGCTAAAAATGACAAAAACCGGAATACATCTGCCGCAGAAAAGCGCATTACCAGCTATTAAATACTTAACGTCTAGCCGGAACCCTGGGATAAGTTCGCGGCAAGAGCTATGCTGTTCCGATCAGAAATATTTTATATGGAATAAACAGTTCCTGAAAAAAGTAAATACTCATAAACGCCTGGCGCAGATTATTTCCACACATTCGCGCATTACGCGTCTCAATGAACAAGTAAGTGGCGATTATGGTATTACAATTCTCTGCCTGGGGTGAAGGCAATGTCTGAGAACGCATTCCCCCCCCCCCCCCCCCCCCCCCCCCCCCTTAAAGCTAATACTGTCCTGAGGGAACACGTGGAACGGTACATAGCTACGGGCAGCATAATGCGTTTTTCCAGCATGCTGGGCGTAGCGACTAGCTCAGCGATCATATAGACTGACGAACGGACGAAGTACGTTTTGGGGCGTCGCTTGTTCAAACGATGCTCGTTCAATGCAGAATCCGCTTGTCCTAATTCCGTCAGCACTGAACGTGGCGCGGACGTTTTTGCACGGAATTGCAGGAACAAGCAACGAACGCTACAACAGCGAAGTACGACGAAAACCGCGAAGGACACCAGAGAACAACCGCAGGAACAGAAGGCCACGACATTCCGAAGTCACTTCCCGGGGTCTCGGTTTCCGCTACACATGACCGGCGAATGAGCGCCGTCTGGGACTGTCCTCATATCGCCAGTTTATGTGAACATTGCGCGATAACTATAACCTGTCGCCAAGTGCTTCTCTTTCGCGACTGGTTATTTGCATTCATTTTCATACGCTTATTGGAGTGTTCCGCTTTCGCAGTCGCAATTATCACGTGCCTTCAGAGACTCTCTGGAGGAGCTGGACATCCTCAAGACGTCATGGATGTACTTCTACATGCCCCCCCCCCCCCCCCCCCCCCCCCCCCAGTTCGCAGCACGCAGTGCGAAACAGAACTGCATAAAACAAACCAATTAAAAGGCAGAGCGAACCGAACTAAGTGCGTAGTAATCGAGCACGTGCAAATATCACATGGCAGAGATTACTTGCGATGCGGAAATTTTACGTTGCGTCAATCCCGTTCCGCGTCTGCATAACTAGCCAACAGAATGGCGGTAGTTTCAAGTGCACAGGTCGCGAGCGCATGCAAACGACGTCAACGGGAAAGGGACGCCTTCGGCGATCTCAACAGTTCTGATTCACTTCAAGCTCTGATTCACCGTCTGTCCGGGCGCCAAGTGGGAGCGCTAGCTGGCGGCGCCACTCACATTATAGCTTCAAGGACACGCACACAGCCCGCGGACGAGGACACCATAACCCTACATTTATTACGTGCACCGCAGTTGAAGCTAGCTAATGTTCGGACGCTGGGTAGGTTCTCCGACCTGCACCGCGACGAGGCCGTTCAAACTCTGACCCCCTTGATCCGCCATCAAGTGCTGCTTCACCACCCCAATCTTCCACCAAGAAGCACACGAGAAACTACTCTACACGCACATGCACTGAATTGAGCGCAGGTATAGATAGATGGAGTCAGAAACAGCTGTCAAGAGACTAAAGGAAGGCTCTCGCTCATTACTGCGCTATACGCCTCTTGCATTGCCCAGGGGGCGCTGCGAAAATGGTGCTCAATAGCGCCCTCTGCCCTCGGCTGGGTAGTACCGGGCTCTGGCGTCTGCTTCAGAAAGCACGTTGGCAGTATGGATCCGCGACTTTCGCTTGTGCTGTGCCATGGCCTACAGCGAATATCGGGCGCTGAAGATTTTTTCAGGGCTGGCACGCTGTGTAAAGGGAAGAAATTATGCAACGCCAAGTACGTGCACTCTGTTCAAGAAATAAGCGGCGAAGTTTCAACGCGGTGTCATTCACAAGTGAAGAGAGTTGCGTACGAAGTTGAACTTCAGATAAGGTCTGCACGCTTCGAGATTCAAGCGCACCAACGCGATGAAATACTTGCAATATATGAATTCGCAGCAGTTCTAAACAGACATGTATACGGGACTGCTCGAGCGCACGACGGTACACGCCGCGCCAGCAGCGGTCTTTCAGCATGCCACGAAAGGGTGGGCCTCCTGCAGTCTTTCTTGACTGCATCTCGCTAAACAAGTAGTCATGCCTGCCTTGTAGTAGCCGCCATCTGTTCCTTCAGCAAATGCTAACATGATGCAATGCATATATGAGCTCGCAGCCGAATAACGCTGCAGCGCGAGCTCGTGCGCTGCACGCTTGATGTCGTTTTCTTGATGTAGCTTTTCATCCTCAAAACGACATCGCTCGAACACGTTCGCTGTTATCAGTGATGCCGCGCTGCCACGCTGCCACATACGTGCTGGTTTGAGGTCGAAAATGTGCACATTTCACTTTCGACGCTGGGCTGCTCGTAGTGCGTAGCCAATTCGCACCTAATCAACCCGCCCATTTGTGGTCATTTGCACGCACCTGGCCACCTCACTACGTTGCACCAGTAGAATTGTCGCAGTGGCCGGGTCTCTAGTCGTGAATCACCAGCCATGCCTGCTGATTTGTCGATTTGCCTTAATAGTGATTATCTGAAGTGAAATGTTGACATGACATATGAATTATACTATGTATTTTCTTTTTGCGCTCTTTGCTGTGTTGTGCATTCCCTTGATATGATCGCTGAATTATGCTGTTCGTTTCTCACTTTTTGCTGCTTGCTCTGTTGTGCATTTCCTACTGTTTGGTGATTGTCATGGGACACTTTTTGCTGCTTGCTTGGTCCAACTGCCTATGTAGGGATCTACTAGACAAGTTGTGTTGTAGAATGCATAAATTTTCATTCTACGCCTGCATATGCGGCTGCTCGCTAAATATACATTTTTTGAGAGAGGATGAGGCCGGCTGTAGACTTCGGGGAAAATTGTAGGTACATACGCGGGATGACTGGCCGAATTGTTTTTCTCGTTACCCATAAAGTGGCGACTGCATATCCTGATGTTCGGCACTGCATCCCACGGTCTGCCGTCCGGACTGTATGTGCAAAAAGAACGAATTTCAGCAACGCGGATAACCAAACAAACATCAAGGCAGGCGAAGCAGCCAGCACAACGCGAAGGTTCGCTTACTCAGTGCGTCGAACTGCAGCTATCCAGCGCGCCCGGCGCTCCGCTTCGTGAGACCTTGAAGGAAAACGGTGGAATTTTATATTGGGATTCAGACCTTCTTGCTCTTGGCAGCCCACGACGCAGCAGTAAAAACGGTGACGCTTTTTCGAGACTGAGCGAGGTATCTCGGGCGGATCGGCGTCGCCGATTCCTTCTGCTGCCTGCGTTTCGTGCTGAGGCACACGGAGCGTCGGTTTTCTAAATACTAAGCCACGGCCAGGCCGCGGCGTGGTTGGTCACAAGTGATGGGCCTTATCGCCTTATCGCACTCACAACAGTGCAGAAAAACGTGCAAATCGACGCAAAACGCAGGCTGAAAAGGTGCGCCGCCACAGCCAGGGCCCAACCTGGTACTACCCAGCCAACTTCTCTTTGCCGCCACCAGGCGCCGCCACGTTACCTCAAACTCCAGCGCAAGAGGCCTATAGGCGATCAGGGCGCATTCAAGGACGAGAGCTGCAAACCAGCCGAATTCCCTTTTCCGGAGCACTGCGCGAAACTGACGCAGGTGCACGGGGCGCAGAGGCGGCACTCAGCGGCAAGAACGGTGCAGTAGAAGGAGATGCCGCCCTCGCGTGGGCGCCATGCGGACGTGACAGGGCACCAGCGCGGGCCAATTACTGCGCCCGGACGGAGCGATCCAAAGAGGAAACAGAAGCGCAAAAACGAAAAGGACAGAATGAGCGGGGCGCCAGCCGGGCAAGCCCGATGAAAATCCGATGCCTCCCCCCCCCCCCCCCCCCTTTTCTCTTGCATCTGCCTCGCGAGGGGGGCAGGTGTTCTCTTCGGTAACGGTACTTTACTGCCTGGCCGGGGGCACAAAGAGCGCAGCTGAGCCCGAAGAGGACCCAGCTCTAGGAAGCGGCCGGTGTCCACCAAGGAGGCCGGCACTTATTCTTTCTTTTTTTTTTCTACGTGGAATGAGCAAAGTTTTCCAATTTCTCTTTTCGTTCTTTTTTTCTCGCGAAAGGGCACGCAGGCTGCAGCGTCACGCGAGCGAGCTAAAAGGCATCGTGAATAGGGAGGTTAGGTCAGGTTAATCGATTCTTCCGCGCCGAAGCCCCACTATGGGATGTGAGGCATGCCAGGGCTCGGGGGCTATTTCCACCGCCTGGTTTTTATTTATCTTTTTTTTTTTCCTCGTGGTGCCTCCATCGCAACGAAGACATGCGATTGCACTGCCTCATCGCACTCGCCTATTACTAGCATTCGACCGTTCGCGACCTTTCACATACCTGAATGTTATAGTGAGGCAACTTTAGGATTACGCAACAAATGCACGATTGAATAAAGCCGCAAATTCCCCTTTCCCGCACCACTAACGTTTAGCAAGCTAAAGGGAAGTAACGTGGCCACGATGACTTGCGAGTGAAAACATAAATGAGTAAAAGTTGACTACCCGCACGTATCTGCAACTCCGAGAAATAACGATGATCATCGTTTAGCTCCAACATGTATAACGGCATGCAGTCGTCGCACATACGCGCTGTGAAAAGGAACGGTCATCACGGAAAAGACCCCCCCCAACCTGCACACGAAAGAGAACCACAAGCAGCATTTTGATTTTTTTCTTTCTTTCAGCCCGGCAATAACGACACGCGCGAGAAGCTCGGAGGGGGGGGGGGGGGGGGGGGGGGGGATGTGCAATTATATGCGCACAGAAGAAGCGTATTAAGCGCGCGGCGCTTCCACTGATTGTTTCATCGCGGCGGAACGAGTGCAGCTCGTAATTTGTGACACAGAGACAGAGAAAGAGGAACAGTTAGTGAGATGCGCATAACATTAGCGGTGCGCTTAGCGTTAGTTCTGATAGCCCAGCCGCGAGTTGGATGTCAGACGAGGAAAAGTAAATCATCAGGGAGTGGGGCGGGGGGGGGGGGGGGGGGGGGGGAAGGGGGGTGATTTTTCTGCCGCACAGCGAGCAGGAGTGCCGGCACCTGTCACTGCCACTGCTGGGCTGGAAATTGAACCCTCTGGTCGCAGAACAAAAGGGGAAGTCCTCCTGAACCCGCTGCAGAGAGTGGCAAGAAATACAAAAGTAAACCAGGAGTTGCCTTAGGGGTGCACCTACTTAACTCGGCCGGCAAAGTATACGCTCTACTTAAAGGAACCCCGAGACAGCAGAGTGGCAAGAGGGGGGAGAGGAGGAGGAGGAGGGTCGAGACAGTGGCGCACTCTTTAACCTCTCTCTCTCGGTGATCTACGACTCCGCGCGTCCATTAATTCGTCACGAAACGGAGAGGCCGGAAATTGGAATCACACAGACAGCGAGAGAGAGAGAGATCAGACGAAAGAGGAGTGTCGAGAGTGCACAAAAAAGAGTCAAGGTCGTCGAGACAAACCTCTTCAAAATTGGGCACTTGTCCAAGCTCAGAAGATTTGGCGAAAAAAGAAGAAGAAAAAAAAAGAACCGAGTTCGAGAGTACGCTAATCGATGAAGGTAGGAACAATGAGTACAAAGCAACTGAGTGAAAGCGCACGGCTGTTTGTAGAGCTGACAAAAAGTGGACCTCACGGTCACGCGCCACTTTCTTTATTATTATTATTATTATTATTATTATTATTATTATTCGCGCGAGACAGAATGCCGCTTCAGTCACCAACCAGCGCAGCACACACGAATATATAAAAACAAATGTTGAAGTAGAATGGAAGTAGAATTGTGACGGCTCGAAAAGCGTTCGCGTTGGCTCTATAGACCAGATTTTTGAGCCTCTCCTGGGCGCGGCCATTTTGCACCGACTGGCGCGCCGCGGTGCGGGCGTTTCTTTGGGGACTGCGGGGCTGCGGCAGTTCCGCGGCCGCGCCTGCATATAGCCGCGCTTCGGGCGCTAAAAAAACATTGTCGAGCATACTTCCGCTGCGTGGCTGTGTTGCAGGAAGTATTTACGTTATCAAAGCGATAACATTGACGCGTTTTAATGACATTTAGTTTGACATTCAGGTTAATTGTGCCGGCGCTTAGAACGCGCTCGTGCTTATATCGAATTCCGTCTTGGTGCTCCACCGCAAAGAAACTTTTTATTCAATATCAAGAATTAGGTGTGCGGCTAGTATGCAGTTCCAATTCCCATGCACTCTTATTCCTTCCTGCCGGCCATAAAGCCCCCCCCACTTCCACAAACGGCTTTCTTGTCGCCGCGCCAGTTTATCAACAAATTACCGCTGTGAGCTCAACTGAGTCGCAGCGCCAACAGAAAACAAATTTTGTCATGGTTTATGCAACCTTGTGCATAAAAACGTACTTTCGCTTAATTTATAAAAGCTTGAATAGATATGAGCAGCTAATCCAGCTTTCACTAATTCTGAGGTCCGAAGTCGCGTTATGTTATTCAGGAGCTCTCGCCGCGTGTGAGAGCGTTGCGTAGGCGTTTGGCTAAGTGTGGAAAATGTAATGAAATCGCGCATATTTTCCTATGAATAATGTAGATACCGCACCGCTGCGGTGGCTCAGTGGTTACGGCTCTCTGCTCTGGCCCAAAAGACGCGGGTTCGATCCCGGCCGCGGCGGCCGAATTTCGAAGGAGGCGAAATTCTAGAGGCCCGTGTACTGTGCGATGTCAGTGCACGTTAAAGAACCCCAGGTGGTCGAAATTTCCGGATCCCTTCACTACGGCGTCCCTCACAGCCTGAGTCGCTTTGGAACGTAAAACCTTAATAAACCAAACCAAGCTAAGGTAGATACCAACAGCAGAAAGATACTATAGATAAACCTTTACCCCCCAGATACCTCTGACATGTGTGCGGAAAAAGCAGCTGAAATCGGTAGCGGTCGTGCTTACAATCCTGTGCATGAAATGTTCTGAATGGGAACAAGAGCAAGCTCAGCGCAAGGATGCTGAACACGTACTGGTGATCGAAAACACGCGCTCCGTCGGGACAACCTTCAGTCTGCAGCTCGCCTATCCAGTTACTACTCCACTGAGTCAAGTCAATAGATCTACATTCTAATGCATAATATTATCATAGATGATATCGCACGTAAAAGGCGACAACAAACGACACGACAACGCAGAAATCTGCTTCGAAGTGCCGGTTTCCAGTCCGTACACTACCTGGTCGACTACCCTCGGATGTCACGTTAACGAGTAACTGCGCACAAGATAACCGCAGCACTGTCTGGAAGAGGGCAAATGTGAGTAGTGACGCACAGCACACACCCTCATACGTTAGCTGATGGAGCACAAAACGGCAGAAGCGAACACGTAAACATGCGTTCTACGCGCGGCGCCGGCGCTACCCGCAGTCCCTCGGGCCGCGCGCGCCGACAGATGACGACTGGTGTCGAGAGTAGGAGCGCGCCCGCAGCCTGCGTGCGAGGGTAAAAAAATCTGGTCTATACGATCAAAGAAAGAAAAAAACAGCGCTCAAATGCGGATGACACAATTCTCTCCGTCGGAAGCGAACGAATTCTGTTGGTTTTTCGCATTCAGATTACGTTAACTCGTCCCCGGTCGTTCCTTTTTTCCACAATAGTATCAGAATTACATGACCGTGCGTGACAAAAATCACGAAGAAAAACTCACCTCGATTCACGGCGTGCCTAATAGAACAGGACTTGCAAAGAGGCCTTCCTCCATTACTTTCTTTCTCACCTTCTTTCTCTTTATTGCTTTCTTTCTTTCTTTCTTTTTGAGAAAGAATTAATCCCCTGAGCAGCAACAACTGTGATTTCGTTCTGTACCAATCTATATCCGCAGACCTCAGCAACACACACCCCTTCAGAAGTAAGAATATCCAGAGCTACCCGGTTATCAGCAATATCGCTAGTGCAATGCTGATCAGCAAAGGGTGGCTACCGCTATTTTACAGGCGTCCCGTCAAACGGAACACAGGTTGCGGAAGTCTCCAAACGAAGCGTAAGCAGGCGCGAGAAGGGCAAGAAACGAGAAAGCCAAGAAGCTTTCTCCGTAGACACGACGAGGGAATAAGAGCAACGGCAATCACAGTGCCGTATCGGTTGCACGGACGCTATAATAAGAAGCTGCAGCAATCGGATCTTCGGCCCGCGTGACGGCGTGAGCTTTCCGGACAAGCACGATTCCGGGACTGCAGACACGCGGGTGACAAACGGCGCCGTGATACGCTTCTCCTGGGTGCGCGCGTCACCCGCGCGTGGCACTCACGAGATGGACGGTCACGCGGAACACAATACCGATAACGACCGACACGTGCGTAGTACAACACGCACAGTGCAAAGCGCCGAGACAAGGTCGGGGCGTCCTGAATGCGCCGCAGCTCGGGCTTCTTCGACGAGGACGCCTTCGAGATCCATATCTTCAGTTACTGATGGAGAGGCACAGGCAGAGACAGCCTGATTCATGTTACGAAGGAAATGACGCCCGAAGAAGCATACCGGAGTTCCTTGCCGGAAAACGGAGGACGACGCGGACGTCGCGCGAGGGTTCTATTCCTGGACGCCGTCCTTGGTTGCACGTGCCACGCAGTAACCCCCTCCGTGTTGTATTCTCTTCTATATCCACGGCCGCGCACCTCCAGGTTGAACGAAGTGACCAAATCCAAGAAACAAATCGCGGCAGCATTAAACAGTGTGCCCCAACTTTTACTGTGCAGGTATACATACATCACCGAGGTGGAAGTTGAAGCTTATTGCAATCAGCAAAGGAGACATCTTGGCTAGTTGCAATCAGTGTCGCCGCATTCGCAAGTACTTACGGGCAGCCTCGCTTGCGCACGGTGCCCGCGGTCGCGCCCGCCGAGTGCGATCAGTTATTTCACGAATGTTGCGGGCGCGTTTCGGTTTCACGTCCCGCCGATTCGTCGCGTTTCCGCCGGTAGTGCAAGTGAGCGCTGCACGGACGCACGTATATACGCAAGCAGAGCGTCAGACGGCGCGGCAAGTCGACAGACGGGGTCGTGCGAAGCTATCACTTTCCGTGACGGGTCGTACGTCACACACGGCGTCCAGTGTCCTCCCGGGGAGGGCCCACAGATCGGCACGCGCGAGCTGAAACTGGAGCTGCGGTAGTGCGCACCGCGACCGCAAAAGAGAAGCAGCATCCCCGGCTATGCGCGTATACGCGTTCACAACGCAAGTGGATGGATAGCGCGGCACGGACAGCACCCACACACGCATGCATGTGCGCAGGCAGAAAACACGCTCTGGTGTCATCCAAAAGCTTAGCGACGACCACTGTACGCACCGAAAAGCATTCTCTGTACACATCGTAGCGGCTTTCAACTACTTTCCACGTACGCTTTCTGCATAGGGCTCATTAAATACCGAGGAGCACACGCCGAGGTGGCACAATGGCTACGGTGCTTTGGCTGCTGATCCCGAGGTGGTGGGATGGAATCCCTGCGGCGAAACGCAAAAACTACCGCGTGCCGCGTGACGTCAGAGCATGTCAAAGAAAAGCAGGTGGCCGACATTAATCTTGCGCCTCCCCATTACAAGGCGTCCCTTGCAACTTACCCCACGCAACACCCTCAGTACGCCACATCCACTAAGATGGACCAACCACAGGGAAGGGTTCTCAGTTCTACAAAGGCGCCCATCTTTGGCTTGCACCTGGCGTCAAGGGCGCCGCCATATTGGAGCAAGAAGTTGTCACCAAGCTGCCATGAGGCAGGTGGCGATAATCGTATTGGACGAACGAGCAACTTCCGCTGTTCGTTCGCTTAACGCTACTTTAAATCGTGGCATGTGCAGCACGCTACTGCGATGCGTTTTCAATAACTGAAAACGCCGTGTACAAGACACGTGTCTATCACCATCCGCTTTTCACCCAAGGAGTCCGTCGCGCAGAAGCTGCAGTGCTTTCGTCACTAAGCCACAGTCACTCCGTCCCCAATCGAGCTCGTTCTTTACCGTATGAACGGCCAAGTGATAAGCATGCGAGGCACGCATTTGTCCACATTAGGCGCAATTAAGTTTCGATGACTACGACCGGCTTCTCGCTGTTCAACCTGGAGTAATTTTCGCCATAACAAAGATGAACTGCGCGGCAAGTTCACGAAGTGCCTGAAAGTTGAAAGCTGGTTCACTCGAGCCGTTATGACTCGAGGACACGAACACGCAAGCGTGCGAGCCGAGAATTACCCCGAATCCATTCCCTCAGTCGCTCTCGCACTTTTGCAACGTGTGTTGAGATAAAAGGAAAGAAAATCGTAATTGCACTCACCAGTTAGCTCATAAGAGGCGCAGGCAGAAAAAAAAAACAACAGAAAATTAATAAGAAATCTTTCCTAGACGCGGTTCCGACACTCGGCGCTTGTACAGCTGGCGAACAGCGACTGCAGGTGAACTTACTGGGCCGCCTCGAGGCCGGACAGTAAGTATAGTTGCCAGCGCGTTCCGAATCCTCCTACGCACGGCCCGCAAGATCGGGACGACAATGCTCGCTGCGAGATTTCGCAAGGGAAGCAACAAACGGTCCAGCTGCCCCGGCCGCGGACTTTCGCAAGCAAGGCCGCGAGCGGTCAGCGCACCGCTGTCGTCGCCAGGCAACCACGCGGTTTTCCTCTGCCCACAGCCAGCGGAGAACCCGGGCACAGCATCTACAGTGGGACTGAGCCTCTCCAACAAGCATATGTCCTCGGGCTAACCATTATCGCACCCCTTCCACTCCAAAAACCAGGCCGGTTTCTCCCGACTGCGAGGCACTTCAATTATAATGCGCCAAGAACACGGGAGAAGCGCACCGAAAAACAGCTTCAGGGAAGGCAGCGCGTGTATATAAGGTCCGGAGGCTGCAGCCTTCAACTGCGGTTGCACAACGCTACGCAACGTTCGGCGCTCGGAGTTCGCGCACTCCGTGTACCTACTTTTCAAGCGGTCTCTCTAAAGCTTCTTATCAACTCTGTGTAGAAAAGAGGCTTACCGCCCCGTTTCCCGGGCACCACAATGGCAGAAATTTGCAAGGGGACTGCGCGGGAGAAAACAGCGAAGACAACAAGAGTGTAAATGGAAACATGCACACAAAGCACAGAAGACGAATCCGAGAGAGAAACTGTAGGAGTATCTCCGATTGGCACACAGCTGTGCACACGGGCGGGTGAACGACCTCTCAAAAGAAAAAAAGAACAACAATTTTCAAACCTGTTCACATTATCCCGTTGGAGAACCCGTGCAGCCCGAGTGTTTCGAAGGTGTCGGGGAAAGTTGGAGAAGGCACTAAAGAATTGACCGCGAGGAGCGGGAGCGGTGGCATTCAAGAGTTCTGCGAAAACAGCGTGTCTGCAACTGTTCGCACAACCTTAGCAGTGCGATTTATCTGCGCCCACGGGGAAGTTCGAGGGCATGTCGGTGCAGCGCGCAGCGACCACCACATTTCTGTCTTTCTGCTCCTTTTAGCCTCCGAAGATGAGGAAAACTTATGCCAGAGATATATACGTATGCAAATTCGAGGAAAAGAGTTTGAGGAAAAGCTACTTGCGCTCACAGTGCGCGCCTAATGCTCACAGGTAAGGGAGATAATTAGTAGCTTCGTCCCGGAGCGGTGACAACTAGCTACATTGTAACCGCCGATGCTACTGTTGCGAAGCCGTTACGCAAATTTCCTTCTCAGCCGCCTCGTTAAACTGCTTCCTCGCAATCTCGCACCAGACGCCCTTCACTTGTTTCTACTTGCTGAAAACTGACTATGAATTGGCTTTTATAAGTGGTTCGCTCGTTATCACGCAGAAGCCAGTACAAAGTGACCAAAGTCGAAGTGGTTAACCCGGAGAAGATAAGCGGGTCAGATTAACGTATATACTTTCCGGCGGTGTTCCTGATTACCAACATGGCGGCCACTACAACGTCGGTGCAAGCTATCGCTCAAATCTAAAGCAACTTGAATCTGCGCGGCAACCTTGTGCAGCGGGGCTGGAGCACGTGACATTCCAGTGGATGAGCGTACGCCTCGTGTTCTCGTGGCGCTCTCTCTAGAAACGCATCGCGATTGCCGCGCGGATTTGGCTCAAGTGTCGCCTGTATACTAAACTCATTCCGACGGGAACACCGAACGATAATAGGAGAGGAAGAAACGAAGATAAGGGAAAAAAAAGGTAGCTCATAACAAATGATTAAATGAGAACAGGTTCGTGCATGGCTTTATACACTGGCGAGAACGCTGAGACCTCGCGTAAAGCCTCCTTTATCCCCGCTCCTTATTTACGGTGCCACGTGCGCACGGTGGATGTCGAAACAAGCGACGACGGCGGGCTCAGATATACCGCGATGAGAAAATTGAATGTGCGCGGTATTTACGGCTCTGCCAAAAAGAAAGAAAAAAACACGGCATGCTTCGAGGACAGCGTATACCGGATCGCGTTCGCTCGCTTACAGAAGGACGAGCGAAGCAACGCCAGCGCATTAAAACCCGAAAGGGGGCAAAGAGGATCGCGAGGATATAGGTATCTCGAGAATGGAGCATTTGCTCTTCGAGCCGCAGGCAGTATTACAGTTTCGCAACGGCATCATCCACGTGCGCTCTTACTTACCGTGGCGTCGAGAAGTGCTCAAAAGGAGGAGCTAAGAGGGAAGTGTCAAGAAGATATGTTCAGGGGGAGGTGAGCAGGAAGAGCTGTTCAGGAGAAGCAGTTCATGAAACATTGAAGGAGACATGTTCTGGGCGATGTGATCAGGAGAAGCAGCTCAGAGGTAAGCGTTCAAGAGAACATGTTCAGGGGGAGGTGAGCAGGAGTAGTTCAGGGGGAGGTGAGCAGGAGTAGTAGTTCAGGGGGACGTGAGCAGGAGTAGTAGTTCAGGGGGACGTGAGCAGGAGTAGTAGTTCAGGGGGACGTGAGCAGTAGGAGTTGTTCAGGGGGAGGTGAACAGGAGGGGCGGTTCGGGATAGGAGCGGTTCGGGATAGGAGCGGTTCGGGATAGGAGCGGTTCGGGATAGGAGCGGTTCGGGATAGGAGCGGTTCGGGATAGGAGCGGTTCGGGATAGGAGCGGTTCGGGAGAAGAGCGGTTCGGGAGAAGAGCGGTTCGGGAGAGAAGCGGTTCGGGAGAGGAGCGGTTCGGGAGAGGAGCGGTTCGGGAGAGGAGCGGTTCGGGAGAGGAGCGGTTCGGGAGAGGAGCGGTTCGGGAGAGGAGCGGTTCGGGAGAGGAGCGGTTAGAAAAAAGCGATTCGGAAAAAGCGGTTCAAAAGGAAGCGTTAAAAGATGTGATCAGGAGGAGCTGTTAAGGAGATGCAGGGGGAAGGGGGGGGGGGGGGTGCTGATCAGGATGGGGTGTTCAAGAGGAGATGTAGCGGGGCAGAAGGACCGTTGAAGGGTAAATGTTGGTCAGTGGATACTAGTGAACTTTTTTGCGCGGGACCCTGCGAGGTTAATGTTGCGCATTGCGCAAGTGATTCGCGGCACTGGGCTCGAACTTGCCCCTCCACGGCGCGAAGGAAACTCGTTGGCGCCATCAGCACATCAATGCTCCTCCACGAACTTTTACTATCGATTCCGCGCACTTTCGGAAAGGCTGCTCGTTCAACTGTACACACGCCGTTTTTTTTCTTTCATAACCAATGACCCCAATGTTGTCGCGCAAGCAGCCGCTTATCGCATGAATGCTACGTTACGCGCATTCAGGCCAGCGGGTCTTTCTCCACTTCCTTCTATCGTTCAACGGTTTCGCACCCTCTAACTATTCCGAAATGCATTCCCCAACGTCCCCGCGGCGGTATAGTTATAGGAATAGCCGCGGTATACTTCTTTCCTCCGAAGAAACAATAGCGAGTTGCTTAACGAAAGAACGACTACCGCGAGTGTGCGTGCATGCGTGCGCCAAGGCGCACGTGACGTGGAACATGCCCGCATAGCAACCGAGCGTTGCGGTGCCGCCGCCGTCCGCTCTTCTGCGCGTAGTAGTTCGGTGCAGCGCTGCAGAATCCGCGGCGCTCTCTGGTGTAGTGCAAAGCGAGGAATGGCACCGCCACCGCAGCACACAACGCCGCCTCCTGCCGTACACTTCCCAGCGGAAACGTTCGTCCGACCTCAGTAGCACTGCGTGCAACACCTGCATTTTAAACCACGAATGGCAAATGCTATGGTCGGGCACGTAGCCAGAAGCTTTTTTTTTTTCGGGAGCGGGCCAAGGGAACTTCTTTGTACCAAGCTGGGGCTCCTAAGATATGTGGCTGGTTCTGGTGCACAACGAGGAGTTTAAAGCGGGCAGTTCAGGGTTTCCGCTAGCGCGGACGTCAATGGGCCGAATAACGCGCAGCTCGCTCGGCGAACGCAAGAGCTCTATTAGCGAATAAATACGCAAAGTGTTCGCAGAACAGAGCCCAAGTTCGTATCAGCCGGGCTGTTTAACGAATACCGCCTCTCAAATCGATCGACTGCATGCAATTCCTCAAGCCCAAAAGTTTTTGAGGCAGCGCTTAAAACATCTTCCGAATGGACGCCGCCTCCAGGCCGAAAGAGTGGCTAAAAGAACGAACCGATCCGAGGCTGCAGTCCAAAAGCACTACTCCTTATTCACACTGTCGGGCGTATATAGGGTATATACAAGCAGCTATACAGCTCGCGTGCTTCCGAGCGGCGCTATACTGCCTGTCGTTTCGCAACACCACATAAAACGGCCATTTTGCCGCGCACAGAGCGTGGCCAGCCGTTTCCCCACAAAGGGAGCACGGCAGCAGCAGCAGCAGTAACTTCGACAGCCCGGCGAGTGCGCACGCGAACTGCGCTGCCGAAGGACAGGCGAGGCGTTCTCCGCGAGGCTCAACAGGTGGCGTTGCTGCAGCAGCAATGCAAAGCCGCGCATCGAGTTTCTCTTTCCAATTCTCTGCACAGTAGCGCCTCTATTTCCCAACACGACACTGGGAATATACGCAGCGTTAAAGAAACCAGGGCAGCTTAACTCACGGGAGGGAGGTCATCGATTGAACGGAGTGTTGTTCTCGCAAGACCGACCGACCACCCCTTTCACAGGGCGACCCCCCCGCTCCCTACTGCAGTTATCCCTAGCGAAGAACGGAAACTTTCGCAAGAAAGTAGCCGGACTCTGGGAGGAAAAAGCCTCTCCCATGAAACTTTTACCGGATCCCCCAGCAGCTCGGAGGCACGGACCCCGCAGTGGCGAAACAGTTCATCAATATAAGTGGGGGAATCGCGGCCCGCGCGCAAAAACGTATACGTGCCTCCTGCGTGTGCACTGCACTCGCCGTGACTCCGGAGCGGCGAGCTTTCCGTGGCTCCTTCGGCGGTGCGGCGGCGCCGCTATTCTTTTCACAACCCCGCGGGGACGGCGGGCACTCGGCGAGACGGACTCGCGAAAAGCGCCGCTAACGCAAACGGACGGCTCTCGGCAGAGGCGCTCAGACCCCGCTCCGCTTTCTCTTCTCAAATCGCAGTACTGGGAGGAAGGAGGTCAACCACCGCCTCTCGAGATGCTGCCCGCTGCCACCTAAACGCTCTTTTCTACCACGCCATCGCATAGTTTCGAATTAGGAGATGAGTGGCTGGAACCGGAAAAAGAAGGAAAATTTGCAAGTACAGCCGCGATACGCTGAGTTGGGCTGCTGTAGAAAAGCATTTTCGAAGAGTACGCTTGCGATTGGTGACCGGTAACCACACCTTTCCTACGCTAGTCTTCGTCCGGGAGCTCCCACGGAAGGTCGCGCATTCTGTTAAGACTATATTTGCTGTCTATTAATTTCCTCCAAAAGCTCTGCCGGATACTATGAATAACCTATCCTCCCACCTAGGTGACCACGTCTACAACATGCGGTTTTAAAGACATACGTGCTCCTCACTGATATCCATAGGCAAGGACGTTGGACCTGGATTCGAGCGCGGTCGTCAAAAGTGTGAAACAAATCGCTAAGCGCGATGCAAAACTGACAGGCAGAGAAGTCTTCTCCGTCGTAACTACTAATACGAACATGCTCCGCCGACGTCAAGTAGCCAACTGAGTTGGCGCACCGGTGACTTTCCGAGGCCACTGCTGACGGTCCCTCGACGACGCCTACTCGTCTTACGCAACCCACTGAATAGTTTAGTACCCTGCGCACCTCGTCCACTATGCAACCACACAACTATACAGCGAACCTTCCCCGTCGTCCCTCATAAAGCAGCAGATAAATGCAACTCGCCAACGTCAGCGCCACCTGTTGCAAAGTTTGCGAACCACGATGGATTCGAGAAAGGGGAGAACGAATAATCCTTAATGGCTCTTCAACTGTACACCCCGAATCAGACGACAGCCACGCAAGCGTGGAGAAGCAGATAAATATGGGCCTGCTCTTTTATTTAGTAAACGCGCTTTCGGCTCGGGGATCCTCTGTTGCGGTTGCAAAACACGTCGCGAAGTCATTACTACCACGCCATTATCCAGCAAAATGCGCCTTCTCCTCCTCCTCTCCCATTTCTCCCTCTCCCGTCGCATCTCCTGTAGCGCAGAGATGAGTGGGGGCGGTGAAGGGGGATTTCGCAACGCGCAACAGAAGCCTCGAAAGTATACACACACGCAACTACAGTGCAGCGCGGGCGCCGCAGTTTCTGCTGCTGGCCGAGCGTTGCGAAAAAGCCGCTAAACGCACGCGGTTGGCTGGTTGCGAGCGGCCAGCAACCGCGTGCACACGCCCCGTCGTGGAAAGGGGGAAAGCCCTCCCCCTCCTTTCCCCCTGAGGCGGTGCAGTGCAGCGCAAACTCGCGCGTAGCACTGACGCCACACACGCACACACACACACAAAAAATAATAATAGTAAAAGAATAAGGCCGCCGAAAAGGGCGCTCGCAGGGGTTACGGAAAACGAGCAGGCTTGAGCCTGCGGCGAATTTAAGGAGTGTGAAATCGTCCTTTTTTTCGTTTTTTTTTTTTCAGTGAAGATTTTATTTTTGAAGGAACCATGCGTGAAGAATCAATGGTGCATATGGGACCGAACAGCCTTCTCTCCAACGTTGCTCACAAATTCGCTCCTGATGCGGGGCGCCAACAGCAGCGCGCGGAAGGGGGGGGGGGGGGGGGGGGGGATGAGCTCCGCATTACCGCCTTTGAATTCATCCGTCGATGATGCGTTCCTTGCGCAACATTGCAAACTGTTCATTATCCCTAAGCTCCGGCAAAGTTCCATATCTCCATCTTCTTTTCTTTGAAACTGCGCGCGCATGAGGACGCAATACGCAAGCAAAAAAGGAGGCAACGGGCTTTCACAGCCAAAAAAGGAACAACGGTTAACTCGATAGCAGAAACTGACGGGTCATCGTCGATCCTGTTAGCAAGAAGTGGCCGGATTCTTTCGAATAAGGAAACAGGTTTATTTTAAGATTTAAGGATACAAGAATGAAATAACTGGATTACTGATACGTAGGAGGTTCGGCGGATCTGCAGAGTTGGGAGGGCCTCGCCGACGCGTCTCGTATCGTCGGCGCCTCTCGGTCATCTCTCTCTCAAGCTGCAGCGGTGGGGCTTTTATAGCCTGAGGAACGGTGGCCCCTCCGAACTGGCCAATCCAAAGGCGGCACTCCGAAAGGACCAACCAGCGACCGCGCGGCCAACCGCTTCAAATCTTGCCGCGCGCGTTGGCGTCCGGGGGAGGAGGAAACGGCGCCTCGCTGTCTGGCCTCTTGTGACAAGTCCAGAGGTGTTGGTTGAAGATACTACTCCTTAGGACTCCGCTGCCGTAAGGCGCAGCATCGTGGATTGTCAAGGGACGCTAGGAGGAGAAGTTAGCGGCGTGCAGAATTGGAATCGAAAGGGGTTTCCAGGCGTGACAGCGTGTAAGTTATGGGAGTGCTAACAATCCCAAGAATGCAATTTCTTCGCGTTACTTTTTCAGAGTGGACGCTACTTTTTGGCTCCGCTTTATGCAGGCTAATAATGGCAACCGTACTCTGCAGACCACTTTGTAAATACCGACGACAGCGTAGTTCTACCCTCCCTCCCTGTGAGCCCACATCGGCTACCGCTATTAATCGAATGATGAGATGTTGTTGCTACGGCCCTTTTTGCGTCCTCTACGGCGAAAATGCAAGAAAAGCACCTTATATTTTTCCTTCATTACATTCCGTTACAGTAAGAAATGGTCCTCCAAATAATAAACTAAAAACTTTTCTCCACGCTGTCACTCGATATTGCAAAAGCCAACAAATGATATTCGCACAATGAGCCCTCGCCAGTATATTCTGCGCCCCAGTATACGAGCGTCAAATTTTCCACGGCGCACGACGTTTCAACGTGCGTCATGAAACAGCCGCTCAATCAATATACGGCTCCACGAAGCACTCAAAAGCACAAATCGCGTGAAAAAAATAACTAACGCAGGAGGTAGAGAGACTGAAAGAAGGGGTAGAGAGATGAGTTTCGGCAATGACGCGTCGATTGTCTGGGATGACCCACAGAGGAGACTTGTATACTTCGCAATAGGATAACGCCTCCTTCGTCTGGAAATATATCCTCTAAGTGCACTTAGGCATTGTTTCGCCCGCGCCGCGCATTTCGCCACACACACGCGGCAAGCGCGCAGCAGACCGTGGACAGAAGACGACCTTGCACCCAGCGCCCTCTACAACGGGCACACAGAAAGAACAGCAGCGCCTCCCCTCGGGCAGGTGTATGAGGGCATGGCGTAATTTCTCCGAGCTCTCCCACACTAGAGAGAAAAGCCTCGCGATCTGAAAAATTTTCCTACACGCTACACCCCACCTAACTGATCCTTCGCAGAGTCAACAGCGAAGCGCAGACGCGGCCAGGTAATCATTTGGGCACGCGCTTCTCTGCACTGCACGCAACGGCGCTCTCTCAGGTAGTATCCGTTCGGGCAACCACCGCTGGCTCTCCTACCTTGGTCCTTATCGGCACCGCACTTTATGCATTCGGCCGCGAAGCAAGCAACGCCGCCGGCGCAATTAATTGAACGGGACCGGAGCTCCCAATTAGCAACCGGTGTGTGCCCGAAGGCGGGCCGCGGGCGCCCACGCAGTTTTCCTTTCGGCGTCAGCCTCTCATCAGCCGCGGTTTGGACGCCCCCGAGCCTCGGACATTGGTAAGGCGAACCACTCCGAGAGCGCGGATAGCGGCGCGCAGCTAAAAACGAGACTGCCGACTGAGGGCGCTACGGACGCGAATCTCAGGCGACACAGGCTGATTGCAGTGGCGGCGACAGTTGTTCGCTAAATATGCGAAGACACACTAGGAGAGAGATATTCGGCCGAGAGAGAGAGAGAGAGGGGGGGGGGGGTACGGTCACTCGCGCCAAAGGAAATGGAATTCGCTCGCCTGTCGATGTCGAAACGCGCTTCGAAGCGAGCGAGCGAGCGAGCGAGCGAGCGAGCCGCGCGCGGTCGTTTAATACGCGAGCCATTAACATTAGGGGACGTCGTCCGCGCGTGGAACAGGCGCGTCGGATTGCCGAAGCGCCCACGAAGCACGCATGCATCGCTTCGCAGGCGAACACCTGCACGCTCCGTCAGATATTGCCCCAGAAACTTGCGTGCCATTTATACACAGCCGAAATGAAAATGAGTTGCCCGAAGGATAGTCGGCGGCAGAGCCACCGCGATTTCGAGATTCGCCGAATCGAGGAGGGGCTCCCGAAGTGCTGCAATGATTCATTATCTTTTGCACTCGGGGCGAGACGCGTCGGGCCCCGCGGTTAGGAAACGAAGCGGCGGTATGCGCCCAACACACACCCAGAGTGTCGCGTTGCACTCGTCCCAAACTTTCATAATCGCCGATCGTCCGGCCATTGCTTCACCTATTCTGGGGTCTGCGGCGATATCACCGAGTTCCCAGTACAGTGCTGCCATTATGGCTGTCCTCTGATCACGAAGACGGCGGAGGCGCGCTACGGCTTTGATGCTGTATTTCTTTCGAAATTAAATCACACGCCATACAAGTAGACATCAAGCGTTCCTTACCGCTAGATCGGTGTAATGACTGATCGACTGAACAACCAATCGATCTATCAAATGATAATCGAGTCATCAATCAGATGACCAACATAAAAGGCTCATCGGCTGGCTGATGGGTTTGCTTAAATCGAAATCCGTTTGTAATCCGTGCAATGAATAAAGCTACTGATTGTTTGATTGATTCATTCATTCATTGATTAATTTATTGTTCGATCGATGGGATCGATCAATCAATGAATAAATTAATGAATGAATTGATCAATCAATGAATAAATTAATGAATGAATTAATCAAACAATCATAAATCGAAATCCGTTTGTAATCCGCGCAATGAATAAAGCTACTGATTGTTTGATTGACTGATTCATTGATTAATTTATTGATCGATCGATCGGGTGGTTGATGGGGGTTTGCCGTCCCAAAGAGACTCAGGCTATGAGGGACGCCGTAGTGAAGGGCTCCGGAAATTTCGGCCACCTAGGTTTCTTTAACGTGCACTGATTGATTTATTTCGATCGATCAATGATTGATTGATTGATTGATTGATCAGAGAGTGGTTCGCTCACTGACCTCGGGCGGTGAGGCGGCCTGTTCGTCGGGTGCCTGGTCATCGTCCATGCAGAAGGGCAGTCCATAGCCGCTGTCCTGCGCCGACGAGGAGCCAAGGCTGGACGACGACGACCCGCCGCTCAGCAGCAGCTGGCGAACCGAGGAGGCCTCGTCGGACGCGGCCGCCGCCGCCGATGAGCTCGTCTTGCCGCACCTGCACGAGGAGGAAGGGAGGAAGAGAGAAAGAGAGAGAGATGACTGCCTGAGCAGCGGCGACACACGGCACGCACTAGCGCAGCCAGCGACGGTAGCGCCCCCACTCCCTGCGTTACGATTTCTGAACCCGCATGCGCACCGACGTAGCGCGCAGTCTTACGAACGCAACGACATCCCACCACTGCGATTTCTAGCAGGCTGCTCGCACCTCAATCTCTCACATAACCGACATGTTCGGGCCCTTCCGCGATTCTCCAAAAGCGGACAACTTGGGTTCGCACAAACCACGAGAGCATCATCACAGTTGAACTTGCACCCACTGCCCTCTTCGCGCGCTCTATATGCCGACAAAGACGTCGGCGTGATTGACAAAAACAGAGACCGCATTTTAAACTTAAAAAAATACAAGAATTCTCTTCGCTCGGATACGACAGCTCTTTCGAGCGTTGTGAGGAAAGCATTATCATGCGCTGATTTATTGACGCTTGTGAAGGAACTCGCGAAGAGCAGGCTTTTCAGTAAAAAACGTCAACTCCGAACGGTCACAATTCAACCCGGCCGGCATACCCCGATCACTTGTCAAGCTTCCTGACGGTGCATCTCGCAACGTATAGAAAGGTTGGCGAGACATTTCTTCGGAAAAACTTTCGGCCATATACACGCGTCCAAGAGTCGATAACACCGGCCTTCGCCCTTTCCAGGCCTCCCTTGCCGTTTTCGCTCTCTTTGACCCTTTTCAACGCACTTCGACGTATATAGAGAACTGTTAAAATGGCCAGCGATGACGTTTAATGCTATGAAAAGCGTTTACGGCCACTTTCGCGGTGAGAGCCCATGGTTTGCCAGTCTGTGAATTCAGGCGAAACCACCTTTCTTTCTTTCTTTCTTTCTTTCTTTCTTTCTTTCTTTCTTTCTTTCTTTCTTTCTTTCTTTCTTTCTTTCTTTCTTTCTTTCTTTTTATTTCAAAGTACACATGTAATTACATGAAGACACTCAAGGATCATTAGCCAGAGGCTAGTCGTGGATCCCAAAATGAATACAAATAAGTCTACTGACGATTCAGGAGGGGGAAAAAAAACAAAAAAAACACGCACACATTTGTCGGTGTAGAATGAAACAATTGCAATGCAAAATACAATGCAAAATACAATACAAAATACAGACTGAAACACTGTCGTATGACATTCAAATAACCAAAATAACCTTAGCCTTGAGATGCGTGATGCCGAGGTATATCGCCACTTTTACATGTTTTTTTTTTGTTTTTAAGAAACTGCGTTTGTACTGTGCATTACGCACACCACGGAGGAAGGAAAACTCGGGAGAGGCCCCTGCTATCCGAGCTGCGTGCCAAAAAGTGAGCCGGAAGTCACGTGCTTTCGCAAGGACTGCTGGGAGTCCTTGGCCGACGGCGCAGCCAATAGTAACGCTGGGCGCAGCGACGTCGCCTGCTGCACTGCCTGCCGCGCATGCGCAAGAGCGCTGAGACGGCGGCCAAGTGGGGGGTAGCCGCAGGGGGTAGGAAGGGGTAGCCGGCTTCAAAAAATGTGACGTAACAGCCCCCTCCCGAGTTTTTTCCTTCCTCCATGACGCACATTACCGAACGCGTCGCGACACCTGTGGCTTATGGCGGCATCGACAGATGCGCGGCTGGCGAAAGACTCTCGCAAACGCCGAGTGACCATGGCGACAGGCGCAACGGAGATTGCCTCCGAGACCAGCAACGACTCGGTTCACAGTCCAGACGGCGGCAGCTCGTCTTTCCGCGCAGGAGAATCGAAAAGAACGCACAAAGAAGGAACGGGGGGAAACAGTATCCCGCGGACGAAAACCGAGCGCGGCGACTGTTTAGCAGCACGGCAGAAGGAAGACGACGCCGTCTCGTTTTCGCCGATGCTGCCGCGACGTCCGGCGAAACAGAACACCGCGGAGTGCGAGACCGCCGCCTAGTCCAAACGCCGCCGGGTGTAGTATATACGAGGACTATTGAGAAGAAGCGTGGGTTTCTATTGCGTCGCAACTTTCTTTCTTCATTTCGTTCCTCAGCAGCCTCGGAGTGTTTTATACCGCCGACATAACCTGTCACGGCACGGGTTTCGTAACTGCAGCTTCGATGGACACGGGGTTGCTCATCATCCACGGAATGTGGATAAGCGAACAGCGTATGTGCTAATAAATACTTGCATCATCATCATCAGCAGAAGCACTGTCATCATCATCATCATCACACCATCACCAACGCCATCATCATCATTTCTACAAGCTATGTGAGTGTCGCCATGCTGGAGTCCCTCGCGGTTTATTACAGTCGAACCTCTGTAACTGAGCACGGAGATCCAACTACTTGAAGTTCGAATGAAGAACGTCGAGCTCAATTTAATACACTTAACATCGAAGGGACCAAATCGCCGCTTCGAATAAACCGAAAGTCCGAATTAACCGAGTACGAATTAAGGAAGCTTTAGTTTCTTTAAGGATGACTTCCGCTGCCGCCTTAAGTACGAGGGTGGGGGTCGGGAAACGGGGGCACCTACGACAGCGGTATTGTGCGGAACAGTTTGCCGAGTGCCGTCCCTACCATTGCGAACAAACACGCGACCGTTTCCGGTAGCGCTGACGTCAACACGGTTCAACCCCGCGTCGCTACAGCGTTTTCGCACGCTCCGTAGTAGCACAGCAGCTGCAGTAGCAGCGAAGTAGCAGCGAAAAAATATATATAAATATGTCACGATGAACGAAGACGTCGGCGCGTCGCTTAAGTTCATTCATAACGAAGCAACGCCGGAGTGCGACTCTTCTCTATCTGTCCTCCCTTCATCAGCTAAGACGCGATCAACGACTGCTGTGAAGGCAGCGACAACCTTCGGCGAGACAGCCCTTTCAATGCGCTCCCTTCAGTGATGCCTCCGCATTCATCTGTCAGCGAGGTGTCGGCCTCACGCATATGCAGCCTATCTGCATATATCTCTTCCCCGAATGAAACGCCGACGGGAACAACTAAATGCGAGCAGCTACGAGAAGTTACATTCGAAGACCTTTCAATGGTATGTATAATGGTTAATTTTCACATCGAAGGAGCGGCGATTATTTCCCGCATCCTAAAACTGACTTACTATGTATTTGCTCTTTTTCCAATATACATATTCTCGTTAACTGTTAAACACCTTACTAGCTTGGGGGTCTGCCCACCCATCTCCGTCCCATCGTAATCCGCCAGAAAAATTTTGTCGCGTGAGCGATTCAGGCTATGCGGCACGCCGTATAGTGAAGGGCTCCGGAAATTTCGACCACCCGGGGTTCTTTGACGCGCACTGACATCGCACTGTACACGGGCCTCTAGAATTTCGCCTCCATCGAAATACGAGCGCCGCGACCGGGATCGAACTCGCGTATTTCGGGTCAGCAGCCGAACCCCAAAACCACTGAGTCACCGCGGCGGCACTGTGAAAGCTCGGCTTAGGGCACGCTGAGGGTAAAAGCATTCATTACAATAAAAACAGCAAAGTAATCATCCAGGGTAAGTCCTCCAACTCGCAGCTCTCTCTCGTCAGGTTTCGTGATCGTCCTGTCAATTTTTTGCCTTTTTGTTTACTTCTTGATTGAAATGCATCCATCGTGGCGGGTATCGAACCCATGACCTTGGGCTCAACGTCAGCGATGTTCAAGATAATATTTAGAGCGTGACAGAGAGAGACCGGGGGCCAACTGTTCATTATCAACTCTTACATATACGCACGCAGTACGCCCTCCATCAGCCGAGGCAGGATCCCAAAGTAAACAGAAGAGCGCATGCAACGCGTCGGAGATCCGTAATTAATTGGCCACGTCCCACTGCCAGCGTTTGAATGAATATCACGCCCTCCCTCCAACAACGGGCAAACATTGCCCAACAGGCAAGGGCTTCGCTCGCGTTAGCCTCTACGGTCACATCACGCAGCCCGAAATACGCACGCAGACGCGCAGTACGGAAGCCATCGGGTGCCATCAATTAAGCTGCGCAGGGCTCGAGAGCGCTCGCAGCTGCACGGCAGTATACGAGGACGTACGCACGCGCCCTCAGCCCGTCGCGCGCGTATTTTTTATTTGATTTCTTCCTATTTTTTTTTCTTCTTGCAACGGCAGCCGCTCGCACCACATACTTGACGGCTGCCGAGGTCGTTGCGTCGACGCCGGTGCGTACACAGTGAATGAAGTATGCGCACGCAAACGCGCCCGATTGTTTTCGCTCAATGGACTTTGGAAAGACGTTCCGATTCAAAGAACTGCCACTGTTGCGAATGTCAGATGTGCGCTACACACTCAACAAATGAAAACGCGAGCGAGAAAACTGAAATTCCAACACTAAAAACACAAACGTGTTAGCTCTGGGAGAGGAAATACAAGCGAGGGTGATCAACACCTCTAAAGGAGGGAGAGAGAGAGTGTTAGCGTCTTCCAAATGAAATTAACCTGCACTGGTATTGAGCAGCTTTCCCAAGGCCTCATTTTCTTGTTTGCGTTTCAGTAGTCTTGTTCGCGTCTCGTTTGTTGAGTATAGTACGCAACAGATGTGACCGATATCGTAAGAAACTCCAGCTCGCCTACATAGTGCACTCATAGTAATAACAAAAACAACGTCTGCGGATAAAGAGCTTCACACAGAATGACGAGTTTCGCGCGGAAAAAACGTTTGCTCCTGCATATCATCATCGGATTAGGCCCACTGCAGGGCGAAGGCCTCTCCCACGTCTCTCCAATTAACCCTGTCCTGTGCCAGCTGGGACCACCCTATCCCCGCAAACTTCTTGATCTCATCCGCCCACCTAACTTTCTGCCACCCCCTGCTACGCTTGCCCTGTCTTGGAATCCACTCCGTTTTCCATATAGACCGGCGGCTATGTTATAAATCACAAAAACAATCGTTACAAGACCGGGTCCAAATCGTATACACACCCCCTTTTGCCCGACCTATTACACCCTCAAGTGACGTGTCTGTACGAAGAGGGCGTATATACATGTATATAGCCGCTAATCGAATCAAACCAGTTAGCATTAATTAAACTCGCGAAACACGATTAAGCACGCGCCTATAACACACACCCACACCCACACACACACACACACACACACACACACACACACACACACACACACACACACACACACACACACACCTGTATCATGCACATCTACGCATTATATGGACAGATGGTATGCTTAACCCATCGGCAGGCAGAAGAGGAGGCAATAATTACCGACGCTAAGCCGGAGCTGCTGCTGCCGCGAAGGCTGGCGCAAAAGGGCCAAACTACACAGCAGCTGGGCATACGCAGAGAGACAGACATACAGCCCGACGACTAACTAAATGAGGCAAACTGCATTTCGTCGTCGCATCAGGCAGTACAGCACGCGGACCGGTGCCTCTTCTATATAATGAGGCAATCCAGGGGGGCAGGTCGCGCGTTGCGCAACCCACCCACCCGCGCGCAGCTATATACGCGCAAAAGTTATTAAGACAGAGCGGGCGAGGAGACGGAGGGGGAACCATCGCCCGCCATTCTTAATTTGCCGATACGGCCGGCGCGCAATTAGCGCAGAAACACGCGCAGAGATATCAAAAAGCGGATCTGGGAAAAAAAATAATAATATACACAACGAAAGCGACACGAATAAAACGGCCGCGTATAATTTCGTATACGTTAAGCCTGCTTCGCGCGCGCGTGTAGTTTGGTGCCTTGCTGCTGCCTGCCGCCGCTTTCTTATTTAGAAGGGCCCTTCCCTTTATATACCCCCTCCAACAGCACTGCCTCCATGTCGCGCTTCACTTAACAATTACGTAACGCACGATTCCATCCCGCTCATTTTTTTTTTTTTGAAGCAAATAGAGAGAAGGGGGGAAAAGAAACGAAAGAGAAAGCACGAAAATGCGTGCGTTCCGCGCTATAGCTTCCATGCTGTATAGCCGGCATTAAACAGCGCTCCTTTTGTGTGCACGTACCGCGCCCTTTTAAAATATAGACGACGAGGAGGAGGAGGGGGACAAAGATATGGCGCAACGATCCCTTAAATCAGCGCCGCTTCGCAGCAGCATCCGACGACGACCAGCTATTCTTTCTTTCTCTCTCTCTCTTTTTGCTTTCTCTGTCCTTTCCGTCACTCCCGGTTATCTGTTGCTCGCGTCGCACAACGTGTCCAGGCCCCTAAAGCCTCCGAGAAAACGAGACTTGGGAAACACTGCCTTTCCGTCGTCGTCGCCGTAGAAACCGCCGCGCTTAAAGCTAGTGCACACAAATTCGCCCAGCGGCGGAGGCGGTGGTAGACTGCGGAATATCTCCTTAGCCACCGTAGCGTATAGGACTCACTGACTCCCCGCGATTCTGGCCACAAAAGCGGCCCAGAATGGCATCATCAGGCCGCGAAAGGCACCTAGCAACGAGGCGGACAGTGAGAAAAAGAAGAAAGGAGGAAAGGGATGGAAAGAAAAGAAGAGAAAAGGAAAAATGCCCACAATCCCCCCCCTTCTCTCGTTCTCATCTCCCTCGGCTGAGCTTTATACGACCGTCGCGGCGTTTTTACTCCACGGTGACGCAAGAGGCGAGAAAGAAAGGGACGCACTGGAGTGGATCTCCGCGCAGACGCGGGGACACCCCCCATCATCTCCACTGAAGAAAGGGACGCGGCCCCACCGCACACGGGCACCAGACAAGCCGTAACGCTCATCTGAGCGTATCACCCGCGCACGCGCCCGCGTTGTAAGCAGGCAACTCGTAGGCTAGCTGCCAGCCATCATATGCGCGACGGGGTCGATGTGGACGGTGCCATGCGCCGTCATAAACGGCAGATGCTTCAAGGGCGCCGAGAACAGCGCCAGCGGAGGCAGAGAGAACTAAAAGACGCGAAGTATAACGTACAACAAGTAAAAAAGGATGCGCGGAACTTCACTGACATTTGTTTTGTTTAAGTTAGTGCGCCCTCATTACCATGCAATACGCCTCGCTGCAACTTTCGTAACATCCTCATGTCAGTGGGGAGACGTTAGAGCCGCAGTATATGCGCGCCGGAACTGGGCCGCACGTACATTTTACATCAATTACTTATTACGAGGCACTTTTTTTTCTTTCTTTTTTCCACGCATTCTGGCGGCGTTGTCATTAGGAACAGAGAACTCCGGGAGCCTCGCCTTCTTCCCAACCTTTCAAAGCCGAAAATGTGATGTAACAATGCGATTGCGTGTGCACTGAACATATGCTTCCCTACGAGTGACGGCTACGTCTAATGCAAGAGTATTTACGTGGGCGAACAGTCGTCCCATTACCCGCTTGATATATATAGCGATGAAGTCGTTTCGACGTTACGGCAAGCTCTCTTCGCATGTGCAGTCGCCCGCACATTTAACACGAACACGCAGTAAGCGGATTTTCGCTGCTCGGTAGATGCTCAAGTTTACCGATACAAGTTTACAAGCCTGGATGATGACAGCATTTGCTTCTCGCAACTTTATTCGTGGCATGAGGTCATCATCTAACATGCTTCTATCTCTTATTTTCTTTTTACTGTTCGTACGTCTCAAGACCACAGATACACGATGAGCGGTTATTGCGATGAAAAAGAAGACAGAAAAAAGAAGGACACCGATCCAGGCACGTACTCCAATAACACTAGCTAGCCCCCTGCCCGCAACGTAAAAAACGTTACGCCGGCATCTCCTCCTCTCTATTAGGAGCTGCAGAAGCAGCGTGTAATAAATCTGATAAGACGGCGCCCCTTTGATATAACGTCCTTACTCCGTCTCCAAGCAGAAAATAAGAACGCGAGCAGCGCCGCTAATCCGGCAAAGGTATAAATAGTACACTACTCGTATATACGTAGCAGTGATTCTGCGAAGGCACGTATAAGGCATACGCGCGGGGAGAGACGAAGTGGCCACGTAACAGAACCCCAAACCAAACCTCACTCCCGTACTCTCTACGAAAAGAAAGTGCTTTTTCTGTTCTATTTCTCACTCTTTCGTCCATCAGACGCAGCGACGGTTGGGGGTTTCGTCACGGGCGCCGCACAGCACCGGCCAATACCTGCTTCGCGCGAAGACGGGCAAAGTGCTTCCGAAAGGGCCGTGAGTTGCAGAAACTCGGTCCCCCAACTAGCTCGGCATTAACGTCTTAGCTTTCGAGTCATGATGCAACAGGGCAGCCTGACTTCATTCAAGTCAAAGTTTGTTGCATCACATCAAGGTGGTTACATGTACGTAGATTACATACGTAGTACGTAGAATGAGATCCCAGAGTTGATCCTGATTCCTCGTTGACCTTTTTCTCTCTGTTTTTATAGACAAGGGCGAAAACTGGTGGGAAAAGGGAGGCATAAGAAGTTAATTACTGCCTCTCTAACGTGCAAGGGCGACGTCAATATAGGTCACGAAGGTTGCCTGGCTTCTTTATGAGCTGCTGAATCTGAGCACACACGCGTTTTCGCATTTCGCCTCGCTGAAAATACGCCGCCGCGGCGGCAAGCTATGAAAACTCCTGAAACTTCAACCTCGGCCGAAGAACCTCGCAGTGCCGCTCTACCTACATATAGCTGTTATGCAAAAGACACAGTGGCTTAGCCCTGGTTAAGCCTGGATATACAAGCGAAAAACTTCAGTTATGCTTGGTTTGACGGCCGTCCACACACTGCCTGTACAGAGGCGGAGGAGGAGACAGAAATCGGCGCGGTTAAAACTGCCCGCAGGAATGCAGAGAGGAGGGTTGCCGGCTGCGACGCGGGCAACACCGCAACACGCGGCTGCCACAAAAGTTCAAACGGTAGTTGTAGCGACAGCGAGGAGGCGACGCACATGCGCAGTAGCGCGCGGCTGCGCCGAAAGGTCAGGCGACGGAGTCGGCGGCGGCTGCGGCAGCGGCGAGGAGCGACCACCTGCGCGGCGCATGACGTTACTCGGTTTCGCGCATCCGCATAACTCACCAGTTTGGCTCACGCGAAGCTCGGCTCTGACCCGCGTAATGAAGCTTTTCGCTTCAAAATTGAGCAAAGCAAAGATTTTACCGCACGCTATCACGTGGCGTGATCACGGGGGGCCCGAGACTCTTCTTTTTACTATATTTTTACTTGTTAAGACTAGGCTTCAAGGCTGTCGCCGGACGCTTCCTCCTCAGTTTTTTTTTCTTTCTCCATGACTGCACCTCGGTTCTCGTCGAAATTCCGAAAGTATGTCCAGCCCTTTCTCATTTACACCGAACCGCGAAGGATCGCCCGCCGAGCGGCTGCTTCGCTATGGAGCAACAGTCGAAAGAGGTTTTGAGAAACACCGGCGAAACAGAATGAAAAGCCTTCACTTCGTTCGCTGCAGCCTCGTCACATCGAAACCGGCGATCCAAGAAGCGAGCGGACACGGAAAGGACGTGGGGATGAACAGACAAGCACTGAGCGGGGAAGCGCGCAGGGATGCAACGTAGAAGCTGTCGAACAAGCGCAGCAAATTAGCAGAAAGACGCGTAGAAAACAAACAAAAAAGGCAAAGAGAAAAGAAGACTAACGAAGAGAGAGAGAAGGAACGCAAAAAAAAAAAGCAAGGCACGCTGTCTATAGAGCACAGACATCCCCGACCGACCGTGGGCAGAGAATAAAATAACTGCAAGAGCCAGCTAACCCCCCCCACCCCTCCCTCCCTTCCTTACGGCAGGCTGGTATGGAGTAACTTGCTGTCGACGCTGTACTCGGCCTGATTCCCCCGCGTGTGACGAAAGGATAGGGGGGGGGGGGGGGGGGGGGGGGGGGGGGGGGGCAACCTTTAAATAAACGCCCAGCGCAGCGTTTTTGTACAATGCGCGACTAAAAGGTTACGGGCACGGATATGGAAGGGCTAGGGTGCTGGCAGTGAAGGGAGGGAGGGGGGGGGGGGGGAGCACAGAGATGCCAGACTGGGAGGCGGCAGGCGTCTGGCATGAAGGGCGCGACGCAGTGAAGGAGCACCAAAGCAGCAAGCGACAAACAACAATCAAAGAAGCGAAACTCTAAGCGCCAAGTTAAAGTGAGCGCACTGTCAGCGGTGAAGGATACGGGCCAAAACGAAGAAAGAAGAAAGTAAACAAGAACAAAGAAGAGTGCAAAGGCCTTGGGACAACAAGTGGGACATCTCGGATAAAGACACTGGTCGGGATTTCGTCCGTTCGACTGTTGCTTTTTCGATTTTCCTTTTTCGTTCTGGCACGGGTTATATAAGAGCGCCTGCTCCTCTTTCCACGAAAAGAAGCAAAGTTACTGAGCTGACGACGCAATGGAATGCGATTCGCCGGGCAGCCCAGACTCGGTCGCGCCTTGTTTTTTTTTTTTTCTGCTCCGTCAAGCGCGCGTTTGCGACATGACTGAGACAGCGTGAGAAATAGAAGGAGAGAGCCCGGAGCGGATCAGAAGGCGTCGATACGCGTAGGTCGCACCGAACACGCAAATCTGACGCCGCCAAGTTGACAGCCGCGTCGGCCCGTGATGCATCACCGACTGGCCTATATAATATACTGCGTCTAGTAAAAAAGAGAGAGAGAGAAAAGGGAAAGACCCACTGCGCATCCAGCTATGCGCGATGCCGTCACTCAGAGAGACATGGCGATTCAAGAAGTGACACGTTTCCATGCAACAGAAGAGAAGAACGAAGAACGGGAGTGGCGACGAACTGGTGAACTTTGTATACGAACAGGAATAAGGAAAGAAAATATCAAGAAACGACTGATTCGCGTGCCTCCTCACTTTATCTTTTTATTTTATTTCGCGCTACTTTCCACTTGAGCTACGAAAGGCGGACCTTTGTTTGTACAGCATCCACCAGAAACGTATTCGTCCACTGATCTTTCTCACGCCAGTGAGCTTGAAGTAAAGAGGGATTTGAATACGCTTTTCCACTTTAAAGTTCCACTATTCGGTACACTTCGTACTGCGAGAGAACTTACTTTACCGGCGTCCGATAAGTACGACGCTAAACTATCGCGTCAAAATTCAAGAAAATTTCCGCGCGAAACCGGCTATAACCCATAGTTTGCTGAATACATATTTCACACAATACTGGCGTGGAACCTGCATTCAGTATTCGGTGTCCCGGGATGGCCTCAATACCGAAGGAAATGAAAGGTACAGTCTTTGCCAAAAGTAACCAGGCCGCATGGTTCGCTTCTCATTTAGTAGAGCCCTTAAGGCTTCCCTGCAAGGACAGGGGTTCTCCTTACCGCACAGAGATCTAGAGCTTGAGAGCTGGCATAATAGACTGCCTTAATATACGACTGAGAAGCAAACCATGCAGCCTGGTTCCTTTCGGCAAAGACTGTACATCGTCTGTCTCACTCCCGACGGACACCACAACCGCGCCTTCGTGGGCGCGGGATTCGATTACACGTCCTCGAGCACAACAAGCCGATCGCTGTAGCCTGTGCGCCCCTGCGGCGGAGGTTGCTCAGGGCCGCGAGTGTACAAACATCCGGCAAAAGTGTTAATGCTATATGTACCTATATGCAACAGCCTTACAGGTGACCTTGAAACCGGTGCTCCGAGAAAACGAACCCGCTACAAGAAGCGGTATTTCGCGATCCCTCAGCAATAGAAACAAAACCGTATATGACATACATAAATAACCAAGCGCGAAACGAGAAATATTAAATGAAGCAAAGGACGTATATATATGTCACACACCAAATCGGATTCACTTCAGATTTAGCAGCGTGCGCGCTCTTCGATATGATTCCCGTGAATCCCTCCGAACCAAAACCAATTTACTTTCCCACGGAGCGCAACAAGTAAAGCCGTGCTGGGCGCTCTCGAAAGAAAAAAAAAAGAACTGCCATGTCGAACAGTAACGGACCTTTTCTTTTTTTCTAGCTTTCTCTCTTTGCCCGATTCCGATTTGGAAACGCTCTTTTACGCTTGAAATTCAACAGGCGCAATCACGAATATCAGCGCACTTTATTCGCAAACGCTTTCGCCGTGTGAAGTAAAAACAAAAAAAAGCTCGCCTGGACCATCTGTGCTGCTGAATATAGACATTATAAAGAGTGTCGGGTCAGGTTATTTCCCTTCCCATATTCGCCCGACCAAAAGCGACTTTGACGGTCGAGATTTTACGCAACGCTCGACAATCCATACACTCTGAACAGAAGGGAGTATAAAAGGGAGTGAAGTCCTGCCAAAACTAGAGACCGCGTAGCCTTTAGTTCAATAAAAAAAAAAAGAAGAAGAAAGCAAATAAAGGTGCGCGATGCTGATTCCAGCAGATTAAGAAGTTTGAGCGGGATCAGCGAAACTTGCGGGGTAAACGACACACGCGACGGTTATTGAATTATAGAAAACGAAGCGACAGCAACGTCAAGTAAACCGCGTCTAAAGGGGGGGGATACAATTTAGAAGCACCGGCGTCGAAGAAAAAGCGCGCAGACAATAGGCATCCGACACCTGAGGGGGAAAGCGGCACAAGGCAAACACACACACACAAAGCAGCTGCGAAGGAAGGGGTGCGGCGAAGTTGCTGAAATCTCGGCTCAAAAAAACCCCAGACACCGCCGCCGGCTAAACTTTCTAAACTCGACGAGAAAGGGGTTCAGTACCGAAACTCCATACAGCAACGGCCTTTGCTTTCAACGGGCCCGCGACGCGTCAACTGCCCAGGGTGTTTACGGTCAGGAGGTTCTATACACAGAGTGACGAGGTGGGAGTGTTACAACACCACCTCAAATCACAAGACAGAGAGCAGAACGCTTGTGTGGTTCTGCACGCGACGGGGTATGAGGTCCACGATCGAAGCTGGCGACACAGTTCTTTTTCTTTCTTTTCTTCCATGAAAGTGGATTGGGGGGGGATCAGCGTTACACCCGTCGGGGTTACCATATTAACGAAACGCGCGCTGGCACGAGCGCGAATACACATCCGAGGCCGTGATGCCGACACGCTAACGGAACAGGTACTACAAGGTAATTAGCGTCAGCGGTAGGCGAGGACAATACCTGCACGCATAAAAATGACAAGCAAGCATCGTCAACGACATCTGAGGCGGTCTTGACTCGCTTTGCTGCAGCTCTTGGAGACACACCACACTACCCTACAGTGCACACGTGCGTGGGTGAGAGTGAAAGCAGGCACGAAGTAAAGAAAAGGAGGGGAAAGCAGAAAGAGAGAGAGAGAGAGTAGAAGTGAGACGAGCTAATACCTCGAGGCAACGGAATATTACCCGCACGAGTCTTCAACCCAGAGCACGCGTTTTCCAGATCAAATCTTCTTCTGTTTGAGTAATTAAAGAAGGCGAAATCAGTGCGGCCGAGTTACGAAGCCTCGAGGGCCCGTTCTTTATTGCGACAGAGAAAGAGAAGGCTCGGGATTGATGGGCGGAAAAATTTTTAATCTACGCCTAAGTGAACCGGGGTCACCGGACGGCTGGCGCACGCGTGGCGTATATTTCATCCATTAATTATGCGCGCTCGAGTCAAGCGACCACACGTGCGGCTCCGCGAACGATCCGGGTCGGTTAGATACGCCGCTAAACTGTCACATAGGACTAGTAAAAAAAATCCTTTCGGCAGCGCCCGCGACGGCGGTGAAACATTCAAGGAGTGCTTCTTTTGTACAGCAACTTTTCTCTATGCCAACGCCATGTGCGCGTGCGACTCTAGCTTCGCATCGAGCTGCATACACACTCGGCAAACTAACCATTCGAATGACCTGTTGTATTATATCCACCTACACTTCACACCGCGCACTCACTCACGGCCGTGCGAAACACAGGGGCCTATAGAAAAAACCCCCGTACCTTCTTAAATCGATACTGCACAGAAGCTTACTGCATGCCGCGAAAAGATACCGAACACGTTGTACGCAAGTAGCGGAGGCTATACAACTCAAGAACGTAGCAGCTCTTCCCCGTCAAAGGACCCCCCCCCCCCCCCCCCCCCCCCCCCCTTCCAGCTAATGGCGTCGGCCGATGCTCATGAACCTCTTAGCGTGACAATGCAGGGAGCGGCGTGACAATGCAGGGCGGTACTATCGCCGACCATAGAGGGAGGGGAATCCCCTTCCATCTGCCACTCTCTGCACTGTCACGCTTGGTTGGAAGGGGGGTCCCTTGACGGTGAAAAGCAGCTTCGTTAAGCAGTTCGTTGCACTACAGGTGCCCTCAACCGCGGTAGAACTCTCAGCGTTTCTGTTGCGGGGTGCACAGTCGAAAAGAGGAGGCTCTTCAAAGCGCCCCTCTTATTAGTTTACCGTTATGCGTTTTCAAAAGCGCCTAAAACCCGAGGCACGCGAGACTGGGCTGCAGTATACCTCGTTTCCCGCGTTCCGAGATGAGCAATTCAACGAAATTCGTAGCACCAGCGAGCAGCACTCCCGCTTGCGAAAGAAGAAGCTTTTTCTATGTCTCGAGTATTATGTACGCGCCAGTGGAAACAAAAGCCGAGCATGTAGCACCATTAGCTTTACAGGCGAAGTGAAAACTGAGCCTCCGGGGTTCCAGTGAAGTTTGGTGGATTATGAAAGGTCGCGCGTATTATCTATCATGCACGCGTGTGCACACTATATATACTCCGGCGCACAGGTAAATCCGGGTCCTCGATTAGCGAAGGCACACGCGAAATTGAAAAGGCGCGCATTCGCCGCGGTGATGTACTAAGTGTTTCGCAACACTGCGAGCTATATAGCTTTCAAGGCCTTGCATGTAACGAGAAACGGGCTTATTTCGTCGGCCTCAACGCATGCGTAGCCAGAAGAGGCAACACGGAGTTGAAAGAAGTCATTCCACTTCGACCTTTGCGGCCGGGAATAGCACAGAGTTAAGATCTCGTAAAGATTGCAAAACGGCCAGCTGTAAAGGTCACTAAAAGATATGCGTACTGCGCGCGAAATGAAGTTTTCTTTTTTCTTCGTCTTTCTTGAAATAAAGAAGAAGCTAGTTCAGTTATATGGAAGCTGCCATTCCCCATACGAGAGTCCTCCGATAACGGTGACGTCGCGCCCTGAATCTCGGTGTCGCGAAGAGAATAGCTATACTCGATGCGACAGCTGCACGATCGATCCTTCTTTCGACTTTTTTTTTTTTTGTTTTTACCCTATACCACTGTCCCACGCTGCCACGAGACGAGAGCGCGGCGTCTCTGGGGCCCACGTTGACAGGTACAATTCCCGTTTACACCTTGCTGCGCCGAGCCTTCTTCAGCCATTCATCACTCTAGAAAGGCTTGACGGGCTCGCCCACGTTAGCCACCTAATCCTCTGTAAGGAGTGACCTTTTTACCATCCAGCGAAAGACGTACTAGCCGTTCATGCCAATCGATGCATCGATCTGTCGATCGATCCATCTAACGACGACAGCCGGATCTCGGCCGCCCGCTGTCGAAGCGCGTTATATGACTGCCTAACTATTTACGGCCGAGCGTGAAGGGTTCAATGCTAATAAATATTCATTATGCAAAAAGGCGCAGCGGCGTGGCACGCGGAGACAAAGAACGCATTTAATGCCTAAGTGACGCTAGATGTTGAATTAATAAGCGGACAGCCATGAGCCTGATTAGTTCAACGAGAGAGCCCGCGGCGTCCCGTGTGCAACGCGTGAAACGCGACGTTGAAGTTTTAGTGTACCCAGCGTGCATTTTATCCACAGTACAGGAATGCAGACTAGTCAGCCCGAAAAGTGAGAATGCGCTCATGAAACAAGCCACCTGCTAGCGGTGCTGCAGCTTGACGTATAGTAATCGTACAGCCAGAACCAACAGTTCCACACAGTTTTGCCCCGTTACACCAGGCTCTCCACAGACGCCCCCAACACGCATTCGCACGTTGAGCAATGTTTTAAATGGCTAATCTGGTATCGAGCTGGTAGAGAAAAGACGTGGCCAGCCAGCTCCGTTATCGACAACGGAAACGTGTGAAGACCGGGTAGCTCGTGCGCTCAACACCGTGCGCTCAACTACGTGCGCTCAACAACGGCACGTGATAGTGACCTCGTTTGAGCGGGAAAATTGGAAAGAACATGACGTCACGTACTATCGCGCTCAATATGAGTTGCAACGCGCGGTCATCGACCGGGGCTCGTTCCGTGGTTTGCCTCCTCCAAACAGTCGCTCGGAATTCTGGGAGAAACTGCTTTTCCAGAAAACAACAGCACCCCCTCTCAGGAAAAACTTTCTCCCAGAATTCCTAGCGACTGTTTGGAGAAGGCACACCACGGAACGAGCCCCAGTCGATGACCGCGCGTTGCAACTCATATTGAGCGCGATAGTACATAAGCGTCACTTGCGAAATAAAAAAAAAGAAAAGAAATAGGCGCCGAGCGAGCACTGAGCCGAATCGTTTGTTTTCACAGAGCACGTCACAACCAATGATGCCGTTCCACGACGACGAAACCGTCCCGGCATAATTTCTACTGGCTTATTCCGAATCATCGTCGACGAAAAACGTTAACTAATTGACTCATGGCAATTTTCGAAATTCTCCAGGCGAGAAAAAGAGCACAAAGGGAAATGGCATCCGGAAACAAACTCACACGGGCAATCGCTGTTATCGCTCGCCTAAAGTGCGTCTTCTCTCGCACGCGTCCCTGCTGTGCGGCGCAGTGCGCTCCACGGCTGCGTTCGGCCATCCTCCGCCTCCATTTCTACGTAAGTACCTCACGAGCGAACGCATACCGTTTCGTTTATCGTTCAGCGCAGTCCAACTCCTCCCTTTTGAGCCGCGCGTGTGTGAGGCGCATAAGCTGCGGCTTGCCGCAACTGCACGAAAATGAAGACACGAAACTGCACACACCACACGCGCGGTATCGTTTGCCGACGAAAAGGTAAGGGGAGAACGGACGACAACAGCTCGACGTCACGGCGAGGTGAAAACGGAGGCGGGTAAGAAAAATAAAACAAAGAAAAAATACGAGCGTAGAGTATTGCATTATATGCTACGCGAGTGACGACGGATGCGCGCCAGACGCCCATGGTCATTTGCGCTGATGCAGCCTAGCTCGGTGCGACTTTCCTGAAGCTCCCGTTCTCCTATGTCGTCACAATCTCTCTCTCTCTCTCTCTCACCATCCGCACGCTCTTTCCGCGCCCAATCGTCGCTGCGTACGGCGCTGATTCGTACCTGAACACGCAGCAAAAACAACCGACAACAAAATCGTCATCGTAACCATCCACACTGCCGCCGCGCGGGCCCGTCCACTCAGCCCGCGATGGACACGCACTGAACACTGCCGAATATACTGGAAACAGTTGCATGGGGCCATGCAGCGTGATTCGTCCACCCCAGTGGTTGAACCGGCGGATAACTGCTGGGGTCTGTTATATCGAGGAACATCGGTTTAGCAGAGCCTGTTAAACTTTGTGAAGCGAGCATATCTAGGCGACTTCATTCTAGTCATCTTCCTTTGACCTCAACATACCGAATGGCCCGTAAAAAGGCGGAGACACGGTGGTCAGTATGAATTAGTAGCCATCCCTCTACACTATACATACGGCGTTTCTGACGAAATGCGATGGTGTGCAGGGGACGTGAAACCGATTGATATCAACATGCCTTCTACTGCTGCAAAACGAAACGAGCTTCAACGAAAACTCGATGACACAGAACGACGACACAGAACGCAATATCCATTTGCCCTCGAGGATTGATTAAAGACGACCTTTACAAAGCACGCGCGTATGTCGATCCTGAGGCTGCGTTGTAAACTGGAAGGAAGTACAGAGGCGACCGCCCATACAGTTTGCGTTCGCATACAGCACGCAGAACTCATTCACCGCAATCAACATCCACCGGTTCAATAGAAGAAGGTCGCGTCTTCGACTACCAACGCATCTAGGCCGCGCCCACGGCAGCGCCTAACATCGAGCCGAATGAGCACCGAGAAGGCACCCTAAACGGGATTGGCCGTAAAGCGCCACAGAGCGACGAGACGCCCACACCGCACAGTTCCGTTACATTCAGATTTTTCCAGCGCCAGACCTACACTAATGTCGCACACCTCCTTTCCCTCCCCTTCCCCACCGAACGTCTCTTTTCCCTCCCCTCCCTCTTCCGCCGCGACTTTCTCATTTTCGCTGTTTTAATTTCTTCGGCGCTCGTTATCGGTGCCATCGCATACGCGCACGTGGCAGCGGGTACAGAAGCGCGGCGGCGAAGGCGCCGGACTTGCAAAAGCCACCGGGGCGAACTCAGACATGGCTGCAATTAGCAAACGTGCACGACGACATTCCGCGGCAGCATTAATGAGCGGCGGGCCCCTCCGTTTAGCGGGACCTCAAGGACAACGTTGCCGCCGGCTTAGCAAAAGTCCCCTCTCCCGCACGAACAGGGTAGCGCGGCTCGTTCCACGAACGGGACACTCGGGGCACACCACCAATGAGCCAACGCACACCACCACGCCCGCCGCGCCAACGCAGTACGCTGACGCGAGAGGGAAAGTGATCGGGCGATGCTCCGCTCTCGCGCTATTGCCTCCGTGACGTCACAGGAGGACGAAGAAGAGGATGTTGAAACCGAGCGCAGAAGAGTCTTTCCGACGGAAAATAAAAGGATGAGGGCGAGGAGGATGTAGGGAAAAGAAAAATAAAGGATGTGACGGCCCATTATGAGGCGCCGGGTAATTAAAGCGCGGGCACAGATGACGCCGCAGCCAGCTGCAACAGTGAGGGACACGTCGTCGCGGAACGCTAGTCTCCCCCCCCCCCCCCCCCCCACCCCCTTCCTTCTCCCCCAACAACTACTCCTGTACGCAAGCGCGAACACGCGTGATGCCAAGCGGCAAATGAGTCGCAGTGGCCCAGAAAAAGCGGGGACGCATCGCCAAAGAACGAAGAAAAAGTGAAAAAAGATGTACAGACCCGCTAAACACCCGCGGAGTTCTTTAATCATCCCTGTTGCGAAACTCCAAACCCCGACCCGGGCGTCTACTGTCGCACTTTCCGGGCGCCCGATAGCGGGCAGTGGCGCCGCCTAGGAGCCCTCGGGTCGCCTACCGGCGGCGCCCGGTGACCCTTCTCTTCGGGTTTCTATAGCAGGTCCCAACAGTTTATATAAAAACCACCAGATGGCGCCACAGTCTGTTATAGCTTCCAAATTTCGACGGAAATTAGAGACCCAGACTCTGAAGCTCCTGGCTGAGCAGGCAGAGTTTATCCCGACCCGACCTGACCTGACCTGACCTGATGGGGATGCGCATTTCATCACGCGCTAGAAACATAAAGAAGGACGCGAAAGAAATAAATGAGAGACATGATGTACGAGAGAATAACGAGCTGTATGGTCGTCGTCGCTGTCCGCCGAGCAGTTTGAAGTCTATTCCATGATGAATAAACTGGACCAACACGCATACAGCAAGCTCTACAGTCAACGGTCTCCGATTAGCAGTGTGACTATTTAAACGTCGGAGTTGACCCGCCAGGAGCAAAACTGGACCATCAGTGGCGACTGGAGCGACGATCTGCCATGTTTTCGTACGAGCGGGACGAGTGCGTACCGTGCGAAGTGATGGAAGAGGCTCGAAGCAGCTGGCTCGCGTTGGTGATTGTTTCACAAGCACAGCGCATGGTGACGACACATATGCAGGAAGCGAGAGCCACTTGACTGATAGAGGCTGTCGCATTCTGTCATCGCTGACGTAGACACGCAAGTGAACGGGTTAGAGCTGTTACGCCATACGGCTGAATGCGCCAACGACGCTTTTACTTTTGCCGGAAAAGGCCTCGCGAACTGAACTGCGCGCTCCGGACGAGCGTCCGTTTACAGGCTGACGTCGAGTGATGCGTCTCACGGCGATACGTAACTAGACCGGACACGACTCTACGTGAGACACGCGGACCGCGGTTGCACTACGCGTTATTACGCACCCTATCCCAACACTACGAGTCCGCATTTCCTGCACAGCTACCAGTTGCTGAGTCTGTACGTGTAGTCAAACTATCAATTCTTCTCCACATGGAAGACCGAAACACTATTTTCAATATTGTTCCTAGAGGGGGTGGTTTACCTACTAAACCAAGCCACTAGCAAAAGGTAGCAATAACTTTGTGCGCTTATTTCGATCTCCTCAACGAACAGTCAGAAAGCAAGACTTCGCAACGCCAGATTCTGTTCTCGTTTACATTGAGGGCGAGAAAAAAAAATAACCGAGAAGCAGCATGTCGTGATGTGTTCCGCCCTAACAACCTGAGCCCTCTAAGAGCGCTAATTTACAAGAGCCAGCTAAACGAATGCATTCAACGAGACTTTTCTCTCTCGCTATTTTTTTTTTTTGAAACCTAAGAAATCCAGCCCGCTCCTCTTTCATTTTTTTCTTCTCTTTTCGTCCACGTGCCTTCACGATCGACGAGCTAGCCGCTCACCAGGGCGCAGCAGAGAAGAGAGGATCAAAAGCGCGTACTCCCACGTCTCGCAAGACAGCGAAAAGGGGCCGGCAAAGTTGCGTTAACGCCGATGCGATCCCCTCCTCCTCGGAGCAGCAGGGGGGAAGGGGGGGGGGGGGGGGAAGAACAGCGAACGAACAAACGAAAGAAAGCCCTCGCACGCGCGCGCTCCATGCCTGTGATGCAACGGGTGCATCTGCCACGTGTCTTCCGTGCACCGCGGCGAAGCCGCCTCTCGCTTGCGAAGGAGGGCAGGCTCCTGCGAGTCGTCCCGCCGCATCTTCGCCGCACTGCTCCGGACGGAAAGGAGAAGTGGCCTGCGCAACCGCCGCCGTATCGTCGTGCAGTCGGGCCACACTGCCACATGACGGGAGACAGACGAGCGTTCGCGGAGCCCTGCAGGGATATTCGCGCCGGAGCGGTCACCAGTGCTTGTGCAAATCGAGAAGTAATCGAAGGGGCGTGTAGGACTACCCATCAAATTTTTGGTCTTGTTTTTTTTTTTTTGCGTTTTATTTTCAATGCTCATGACAGCAAGAGAGACTTATTTACTGTTGGAGAAATCGCAGCTGATAATGGAAAATTTTATACCGCCATTCCATTCGCCCTAGTGACTTCCGTCACGACGTCGAGAAAGATACTGACTCCGTGATGGCTGGTTGGATGGCAGTGTGGTGTAGCCTCAGAGACCCGCACTTTACGAAAGCGCTTGACGTCGCCGGAGTATGCTTGTGGAAAAGGCCTGCGGCGGCGTTTCTTGCAATTCATCTTTTTGGTATTTCCCAGCTTACAAAAGCCTCTGTTTTCTCTACAAGTAGCATCTGTGGCCTTAGGTCGCTGTAATAGCCAATCGATGGCGGTCAACTTTAATTTGTTCAGCAGCGTCCCATTCACGACGGCATGCAACGAGAGAGAAACGCCGCCTGACGGTAAAGAGACACTCGAGCAGCGATTTCGAGCCCTTATTCGGCGGGCTACCTGCAAACGAGAACCGAAGAAGAGCAACGGAAGACAGCATTCAATCCGCGCTCGGCAGGCGATAACGGGCAGATCACGCAAGCGAAAAAACGCCGGTCTTTGACTAAGTGACATCCACAGGCACGGCGTGATTTCGAAACGAGCGTGTACCCCTCGTCAGTGAGTTCAACCCAGCGGGGACGAGCCAATAACCGTTCTTTTCCCCCAAGTTCGCCGCGAACAAGGCGGTTCGCATCGATCCACGTATATGTCCGGCAGCAGAGCTGTTTCTTCTTATCCCCGCACCGCCCTCCCCGCCTCTCCCTTTCTTCGGTCAGTCGGGCAGCTTCTTGTCAGTTTCGCGCCGATCCTGACCAGTCGACCAATCTATATTCCATCAAACGCCCTGATTACACATTCACGGCGAATACGTTCAGGCTTTCTAATTTCGCTTTTTTTTTTTTCTCGCGGTGCTGCATTCTGCTTCTTCCTGGCGCCTTGATGAGCGCGTTGAACCTCCCCCCAAGACATATACGCGCACGCGCACACACAGCAGCACGTTTTTGCGTCACTCGTCGCGTAACCCCCCCACCCCCTTTCTTTCTAAAAAGCGATGAGATGCAAACGAGTGGCTGACCTCAATTTCCACTACCATCCACGTTGGGACACTGCGACAACTCTGCCAGAAAAGAGAAGCTGATCGCAGCTTGAACACAGGGACGAGTTGTGTTTCCATGTTATGTCGATCACGCCATTTTGCAGCAAAAAACAAGTTCGCAAAGGTGTCGTCTGTTGCATTTCGCACCAAAGAAGAAAAAAAATACCCGTGATGATTCGTAAATAATAATAAAAAAGGAATGGAAGATAACAACGACGTTCGATTGCGAAGCGCACACAGTCCGTTCCTTCGGGCGATCATCGGTCGATGGACATCCCTTCGGAGGTTTCCCCGAGAACATCCAACCCGCGGCTGTGTGTTGATGCGCGCACGTGCCCCTCCAGCACCCCTTCCCGATCGAACGTTTCGCGTATTATCGCCCCTCCGCACCCGCCCCAAGGTTTCCATCTCGCACGTCCGCGAAAAGGCAAGCGCGGCCGGGTCGCCATCATTAGGCACGAAGCCTGTCGAGCGACATTTTTCGCTTTCACCCGCAAACGCCCTCCAGCAGGCGGCGCCAGCTACCGATAACGCTTGGCTTGGGCCCGTCCGCAGAGGGGCGATGATCAGGCGTAGCAGCTGCAGAGAAATAGCGTATAGCGCGACAATAAGCGAGAAATAACGCTATCGGATTTCGAACGAGGCACGACAGCCGAGAGCTCCACGCGTCACCTTTAACGAACTTTCTTATCCTCATTACAGGCTGCCATCGGCGAGCGGTTATCGAACAAGACCCGCCGTGCGCGCCACTCTCCTATTTTGTTTTTCGCCTGATCTGCCATTGGAACGCGTCCACACAGTATATATACGAATTAACGTAGACACACTCATGTTATTTCTTTCATTAAGCTTCACGTGCGACGGATATGTACAGCGCCGCAGTATACGGCTCAGCGGTCGTGGCATTCGGCTGTCGCTTACGGGGTCCGCATTTCGATGAGATTTCGATAAGAGCGAAATGAAAAAACGACCCAGTGCGATTTTACGTACCTTTCGGGTTAAAAAAGAAAAACTCAAGGTGGTCGAATTTGTAATCCGGAGATCTCCAGCAGTTATTTTCTTTTATCCCCACCTTCCCTCACGGCGCGGTACAGCTGCCCATCGTGAGTGCGAAAATTTGTTTTGTTTTTTCCTCTTGTCATACTCCCCCATCCCTCCAACAGTCTCTCGTCCAGCTGCTCTTCCAACACCCCGTGGTGTTGACTCGTCTCGGGGGCTCTGGAAGAAACCCATAACAGCCAAGCCGAATGGTGCTTCTCGTATCTCGGAGGTCACAGTGTCTTTCATTGCCGCCTGTTTAATTGACAAGATGTGGCCAGCACAACAGCGAGCTGCAACGCCACGCACCACACTCGCCTTCGAACTCACCACGGCTAATACATACTATATGCGCACCAATGACATTCCCAGCGATGAAAGCACTAAGGTTTCCTTCATATCTCCCAGAAAGTGCACGCTTTTTGTTCACTCCGCTTCCTGTAAATTATTTAGCAGGTAAATTGGTTTTTGAGGAAAGGAAATGGCGCAGTATCTGTCTCACATATATCGGCGGACACCTGAACCGCGCCGTAAGGGAAGGGAGGAAGGTGGGAGTGAAAGAAGAAAGAGAGAAAGAGGTGCCGTAGTGGAGGTCTCCGGAATAATTTCGACCACCTGGGGATCTTTAACGTGCACTGACATCGCACAGCACACGGGCGCCTCTTGCGTTTCGCCTCCATCGAAACGCGGCCGCCGCGGACGGATTCGAACCCAGGTACTCCGGCTCCGTAGACGAGCGCCTTACCACTGAGCCACCGCAGCGGGTATTTAGCAGGCCGAACTTTTTTTTCGGCAGACTCGTGCTGTCCAACACCCTTTAGTAATCACTCCCTTATTACTCCCTTATCACCCTTTACTAACGTTAGCAGCGCCTATCTGTGCAAGACCTTGACATTACAAGGCCAGACGACCGGGATGCTACTAGAACCAAACTTTACAAATACGTTTCCCCTGCCGATCCGTGCCGTTGTGCTCTGGGCGAGACGCGAAACTTTAACTCACCGCGAAGGCTAATAACGATTCCGCTCGAATACGGTAAAAGAGCAATGCCGCCATGAACGGAAAGAGCGCTGCACAGATTACACACTCGCTCTCGGCGCGTACGTACGTCTTTCGAAAAGGAGATTTCGTGCTGCGGCCTCGGGTTCGCTAGCGCTCCGCTGAAGTCGCAATAAAAACTCAGTCAGATAAAAAATTAAACAAATCACGTCTCCGTGGCCCTGAAAGAAAATCTCCTTATGATAGAAAAAAAAAAAAGAAGACCGTTCAAACTTTCGAACGAAAAGACATCGGATACGATGGGATTACGTTCGGATTTTACGAAACCTAATGGGGACACGAAAAGCCACTGTAACCAAGGCACGGCACACACGCACACAGAAACAAAAATGGGGAGGTCGGCTTTCTAAAGCACTGCGGGGGAGGGGGGGGGGGGGGGGGGGGGGGGGGTTCCAGTTACTGCAGCTTTCGTTCGAGCTCGACATGTACAATAACGACGGCCGTCGCGAGCCCAGCAAACGTCATTACGTTTCGAAATAAGAAATCATCTTTTCACTGACGACACCGACACTATATATTCCCTTTGTTCGGCCCGAGGACAGGCAGTACAGAAAGCCCTTTCGCGTCCGGGGCTGCTTCGAAGCAGCGAAATATTTCGCAAAAATTAGAAGAGAATTCACTCAGCGGAGCAACCCATACAGCGCGAAGAGTGCTCGACAAACGACCAAACGACAATCACCGATCGTATTTGTTTTAACTAAGGCCCCGAACTCAGCGGTCGATACACAATATGGGCACATGTTGCTCCGGATAGCGGCTTGTTGAAATAACAAGCTTACGAAAGCGCTGTGAGCCAATATGAGTGCCCCCCCTTCACGATCGTTTCGCAGTGAACCGTGTAGCTGTCGTCTATGTCGATCGACTCAGGTCAGTCGGTCAGACTCGGAAAAAATCAGACTGCGTAAGAGAGCGCGTCGTGTGTACAGACCTGAGAAGGTTAATATACTCTCTAAACAGAAATGGGGAAAAAGGGAGTGTCTTCCAGTGCAATCCCTATTTACTCGCATATAGGCGCATTCGTGTTTACAAAGTAGAGCACTCTATAGGGGTGCTCTGTGGAGCGAGGGAAGAGAAACCTTACAGCAAGCTGGCGCTCGAGCACCAAGGATAAGCAAGCGGCAAAGATACGTGCCCTGTGTACCTATAGAAACAGCTGCGCGCTATGATCTTGCTTCCTTTATTTGCTCCGCA
>NC_143016.1:100605216-100627716 GCF_055824585.1 Amblyomma mixtum
TTGGTCTAGTGTATTTAATGTCGCTTTATTTTACTCCCGCCTGCGCAATATTGCAATTTTCGCACAAATTTTACTGGCGAGAAATGAAGAAAAACTTCCCCGAAAAGGATGTTTATGTACTGCATGCCAGGGCCTCGACTGCCGCCTACCAAATTCATTGACGCTGAAGAAAACTGACACGAGATTATCAATGGGCCGTTGCTGTTGAAAGGACACGCACGCACGCACGCACGCACGCACGCACGCACGCACGCACGCACGCACGCACGCACGCACGCACGCACGCACGCACGCACGCACGCACGCACGTGCACCAGTTGAAAAGACTGTTCGACCAGGCAGCAAGCCAGCTGTGATAAGACTGATAAACGGGACGCCCTGCAGGAAGCACTAAATGCGGCTACTGCTCACTGGAGAGAAGAAAGAGCAAGAAGGAAGAAAAAACAAAACAAAACAGTGACGACATAAGCGTCGCCTATCTTCTCAGCTTCAATGACGTTCACACTGCTCTTGCTACTTGTTACCAGAGGTTCTCCTATTCCTGCGTGGTTCTTAGAAGGGCGGACAGGGAAAGTGGAAAGAGAGAGACGAAGCGTTTGCCTACGAGTTACAACACTTCTCGACTCCGGAGTGCTGTTTTTCAAACGTTGTATGTGAGCCCATACATTTAGCGCTAGACTTAGCCGCGTTGACCTTTCTTCCTCGAATTAATGCGTCTGCGAAGAAAAAAATAGAGCTGCTGCGAATTCTTGGCACTATAAGACTATATTTGGAACACCAGCACTTTAGGATTTTTAAAATCGTAGTTTTGAGATATGTGCCTAGTTATGGCCAATGCCTGACAGCGGGCGTGTGCCATTTCACATTTGGGGACAACAGCGAGAACCATGTGTTAGAAGCGAACATTACAAAGAATTCGGGACAGCACCCAGCCAGTGCAGCTAAACCTAGCAGTCTATCACGTTATGTTCCGCAGCCACTCAGTCATTCTCTTTCTTTCTTACGTCACAGATGGTGTCGACGCGCAATTCTTTAATGTTCAAAGTCATACGATATGTGGTGGCAGCCAAAGGAACTAGAACTGCTGGTCCCGAATTCCTGGTAATGTGCTAGGGGTTGAACCTTTCTCCGTTTCGTGGTGCTCGACGGCAGCGCTACTGTCCTTGGATAACGCAACTATTCACCTCCCTATGCCTTTAGATCACATACGAAATCCTTGGGTATGCCCGAGATTCTCTTATTGTCGTCTCATTCCATTCAATTTTAGGCTTCACCGTCGGCTCATCTTTTAATCGGTTTAAGTGAACATTTCACAATGTGGGATTCAACTTTCTTATGCTTATCCTCTCTCCTGTGCTGAGTCATCAGCCACCCAAAGTCGCTTTATAGGACACATGCAGGGCTCTCAGCCTCACCACCTTCCAGACTTCCTCGTAGAATACAAGCGGAGGCGAGGTGGAGGGGGTACTAGTTACTGCGTACGCAAGCAAGACTGAACAGCTCTCACACTGAACCTTTTGAGAGCTTACGTGCGTAGCCTACGCACTTTATCAGCTGTTTAGAAGTGGCGGAGCTTTTGATGCTACAAATACGGGAAAGCTCCCTATTCATGTTCATGACTTCCCGACTGCAGCTTAAAAAAAAAGTTATAATAATGGTTGGATACAGTCACGCCTCAAACTTGTATTCGTAGAAACACCTCACACCTACCTCCCCTAACCCCTCCACCCCTCCTCCTACCACCAGATGTATGAAGCCATGCAAATCAATGTGAAACCTTGGAAGCTTCCTGGACTGCAGTTTTGTACACTACTCGACGTTCAATGTTCCGGCGGTGACACTTTCAATCCTACTGCTTTTGGGATATCTTCCTCCGTCCCTTGCACAGGTGCACATGAGTGCGCGGGGACAAAAGAGCCCCACTTAAACGCTGCATAGTTGGACGACAGTATGCTCACAGCGGAAGCAGTGAACCGAAAAGTCGATTTGGCCAGTTCTCGCGACAGACTGCAAGCTTACCATGGCACCGTCTTGGCCGTCACTCGCTTCAGGAACGTACACCTTCTCTTCCTGCTCCATGTCCGCCGATACGGTTGTCTCCCTCCTTCGAGCGAAACTGACGCGGACGATGTCGCGAACGTGAGTGGACTGGCGCGCGAACCTCGGCGCCGGGAAGACTAACAGTCCACTTCCCGTGATCTCTCTCGCAACACACCTCGTCGGCGTTGATGATGCCTGGAGAGCTGCCGACCACTGGACGACGTCGTCACCACCAGTGTTTGTGCCGAATTGGAAGAGGAGAACGAAGGGGTGGGTGGCGCTGATCAGACCAACCTTGGAAGCGTGGTAGACCCTTTCCGAAGCCTTCGTCAATTGCTTCAGAGTCGACAGCAATGAGATGCGTCACACTCCGAGTATGCGTGCACCAAGTCTGAAGGCGATTCCACCCCATAGGTGCAAGGGAAGCGCCCCGAAGGCGATTTCTATAGAGTGTATATATAGTGTTTCTTGACAAAGCAGCTTCTGGGCGGCCAGACGCGTATCCCATGTAAACAAGAGCGGCCACGAAAGTGACGCTTATCTCGGCGTAGGCGAGGTGGGAGTGACCTGTGGCCGATAAGAGGAGTCGCTCCTCATCGGCACACTTAGGCATGTGTGTGTGCGTACGCGCGTGCGTGTGTGTGCTAGTGAGTGCGCCTGTCCCTGTGTCGGTGTTTTGGTGGGCGCGGAACGTCAGACGCCCATAGAATTGCGATTTTATGGGCCAAGGAAGGCGCTAATCAGTTATTTGAGAAAAGTTGCACTGCAACGGCCCGTCTGGAGACAGGCTAGAAACACTGACGGGCGGAATAAAGCCATTGCTACGCTCTTTTGTGCAGGCCTCTGGCATCGTGTATAAGCGAAGCAAATAAAGTCATTAATGTTATCATTATTATTATATGCGGAGACAAATCCACGGGGTAACCACAAAGCTGTATACCTTGAAAAAAAAAAACCCGTCAAGTGAGGGCAGATAGAGTGAAAGGACAAAGCGTATACGTGTGTCTGTTGAATGTGTTTAGAAAGACGCCGTTCTGAACTTGCCAAGGAATAATAATAATAAAAAAACTTGGGGGCTTCAATACACCTTGACAGTATGACTTGGTAGCATTGGTTTGGTTTGGTTTATGGGGTTTAACGTCCCAAAGCGACTAAGGCTATGAGAGACGCCGTAGTGAAGGGCTCCGGAAATTTCGACCACCTGGGGTTCTTTAACGTGCACTCACATCGCACAATACACGGGCCTCTAGAACTTCGCCTATAGAAATTGAGCCGCCGCGGCCGGGAGGTAGCATTAAATGTCCCTGCGGTCACTTAGCCTTGTTTACATGAAACCGACAGCGGCAGGTCGAGTCAGGAGATACGGTTGAGCAATGTCAACACAACTCGATGACTGTCTGTTTACATGAACTCGGAACTAGCGAGTCAAATCTCCCGGCGTGCCCTGCGGGGCGCGACCTCACGATTAGTAAACCGGCTCCCGCTTCTGTTCTCCCTTGCAGAAAATGTTTTCCCCAAGCGTCAAAGAGGATTAAGTGTAATTTACGGAGGGGGCTGCGAATCAATCCACTTCGTGCGGTGGAGCTGAGGGGTCAAGTCGAATCGGCTCTTTGACCCGACTCGGCGGCGTTTACATGAACCCAGTAACCGGTTTTCGATCCGAAAATTAGACTCAACCCGATCCTGTCGGGTTCATGTAAACGGCGCTCTTGAGGGTCCCCTGCTATACTCGTTTGGAGACATCAACGCGCTTGTGCCATTGTGGCCATCACGTACTGCTTTATAACACATTATCGTCCATATTTCTTTGGCGTTGCTAATTAGTGACCGCAATTAACTAAACGTTCCTGTAATGTAATTAGCCCACTTTGCGTTGTGAAGTGCTAATAGGAGGTCTCCACTATCCCACTGAACAGACGTTCCTCAGTGGTGTAGAGGTATCGTAGCCTAGCTCCCTGACTCAAAGGACATCGTTACGATTCTTCTTGACCACATTTGCCTCCATTCCAGCGAAACTGATTTTTACGTGACTACCGTCTCGACCAATCAGGATTTATCAGTCAAGCCGACAACGACCACAGGGTTTCTGCCGAACGAGCATATAACGCTATCGCGTAAAAACCATCACAAACTGAACACGCATTAAGATTAATGCTTTTAAATTGCTCGTAAAGCGCATTAACAGTTGGTGAGGACGGTTCCCTGCGTAATCAGTGCATAACGCGTTTATAACCGACGGTGAGAACACGGCTGCCCAACCATGTTTAAAAAAAAAATTTATTTACATATGTACACATGCCAAGGTTAGCAGATACAGTGACATTTACAAGAACACATGAGAGTAAGCATGTAAGGCTAGCCAATTAAACAGGTACCATAAACATCTCTAAGTGACTAACAGGAATTGCTCGTGGGCGATGTAAAACAGGATAGCATACCTAATGACAGAAGGGTGAAAAGGCAATAATTTGACATTGAAACACTTAAAAGGAGACCTTAGCGCCAGTTTGGCCTAAAAACCATTCATCGTGATCGAGGCCGGATTATTAAAGAGCTATCATAAATCCGGGACTGACCAGCTTAAAATATCGAAACTAGAAATACGACAGTTTCGCTACGTACATTCTTAAAAGCTCCACCTGTATCCTGTGTTCATTGTGCTGCTTTTCGCCCACATTATTTATTGTAGAGATTGTTGCACTGTTTTCTTTGTAGCTATTTAATTATATATATAAACATAATTTGTTATTTTTGGCTTATCTCAATTGCGAACAGATTATATGCATGTTTGCATGTGTTTTGCCAGTTTGCAGTTGTCGCCCTGTGAAAATCAAAAGATGAAAATCAAAAAGAATGAAATTAACTAAAAAAATCTTTAACTGCTCTTCATGCTGCCTTGGCCACTTCTGCGGTACTGTACTTAGGAAGTTTACATATCGCTTACATTCTTTGATCTTCAGTCATTTATATTCATTATTAACTGATATCCTTACAAGCCGCCGCTGTGGCTCAGTGGCTTGGCGCTCGGCTGCTCCCCCGAAAGACGCGGGTTCGATCCCGGCCGCGGCGGTCGAATTTCGACGGAGGCGAAATTCTGGAGGCCCGTGTGCTGTGTGATGTCAGTGCACGTTAAAGAACCCCAGGTGGTCGAAGTTTCCGGAGCCCTTCACTGCGGCGTCCCTCATAGGCCTGAGTCGCTTTGGGACGTTAAATCCCAATAAACCAAGCCGATATCTTTACATTCATTCCTTCACATCCTCCAGTGAAGGCCTCGGCCACGTCTGCAGTTCGCGTCCGTAGAAGGTTGTAGCCTCTATGAATTTCTTACTGCCGATCGGGGAATAGCTAATATAAAAATGGATACCGCCTCCCTTAACGTCGTTACATGGCTCTGCCCCCACCCTTGGGGCCGGGCATAATGATGGGGAGAGAACTGAACAGTTCTAGCGACACGGAATCGTTTCACTAACATGTGAATGCATTATGCGCGCTGTTTTCCCAACTCGTTTTGTACTCACAAAATATTTTTGTTTCCATCGAGGTCGAATGACTGAATAGAACAGCGACTACGATCAAGCAGAGAGCGCAAATACTGCGAAGATGTGGTGCTCCTCACAGTTTAGAGGCCGTGATAATCGCGAAAGGCATTAGGACACGACTACTTGCCCTCCGTGGTTTGCAAAGGCCTCCCAATCAGAAACATGCAAACTGACGTGGGTACTCGGGCTCTTGCCCGCATGCCGGTTTGTCTGACAGCTGCGCATGTTGTCGCTATCCGAGAGTGGAAAATTATAAAGCACACTATCCTCCACCGCTAATTTGCATCGTACCTACTGTAGAGGCCCAAACTCAGGTGAGCTGAGAAAATAAAAGAATTGCTGGCGGTTTAGCATTGCTAAGCACAAGATATTATGCGAAAGCATGCTTTTTTTTTTTTGCTGGCGGTGGTGGCGGTGTTTTGATATGAAAGCCGGCACCACCACCACTACCTCAAAGCGTGTGTGTACACTGATCCAGGGAGCCAGTTATGCACTTTTCCTTTATTCAAATCATACGGGCTACAATGTTGTCAACGCCAACGCCAATGCGCGCGGTGAACGCCGGCGGGCTATTACTCCCGAGTAATATCAGGCACCCAACCCTGCGCAAGAAGCCCCATCGGTCCTCTCTACATATTACCAAATCACAACATTCTACAAACTCAGCCGCATGACACTGCCACCACCTCACAGTACCTTGTCGCCCTCATCCAGCGCCACATGGCGACAATTACAGACAGGCTGTTTTATTTCACCCCACCGTCTCTCATGCTATCACCCCACCTTTCCTCCTGATTGTAACACCTGTGGCGTGCCCAGATCCACACTTTTCCACTACCTTTGGGAATGTCCTTCCCCAAAGGCAGTATCCCCCATCCCCAATCCCACTCATTATTCCTGGGAGGCTGCTTTACTGACCGCTCAGCCCGCCGGCCAGAAGTGGCTGGTGGATCGGGCTTTACGTGAAGCACAAGCCCGTGGACTCCTGGACCAGTAGGGGACCACCCTGGAAGATTTTTTTTTGTGTGTGTGTTTAATAAAGTTGTTTCCAGCCATCCTACTCCAGTGCAGCGTTTATGCCGTAACGTTTTTAACGCATGCAGCGTAGCACATCTCTCTGTCACTACCGCTACGTAGTTGAAAGCTGAGGTATCACCGACCCAGGGAGCCAGTTACGCACCTTTCCTTTCCTTTCCTTTCGTGGCTATCTCGGAGTCTTCACATAGAAAAATTTGGAAAGTTAGTTTGGAAAATTGGTTCTGTAGGAAAAAAAATTGCTCAGTAATTGTCTCACGTATCTCGGCTGACACCTGAACCGTGCCGTAAGGGAAGGAAGGAAAGCGGGAGTGAAAGAAGAATGAGAGATGGAAGTGTCGTAGTGAAGGGCTTCGGAATAATTTCGTCCACCTGGGGATCTTTAACGTGCGCTGACATCGCGTAGCAAAGGGCGGCTTTTTGCTTTTACCCTCCATGGAAGCGCTGCCGCCGCGGCCGGGTTCGAACCCGCGCACTCCGGCTCAGTAGCCGAGCGCCCTAATCACTGAGCCACCGCGGCGGGTGGGCTTCACGTCCCCATTTTGATCGTGCGGGGTAGGTGGCTAATAGCGCTTTCACACTAAAAATTTCTGGGGGTACCTAAGCAACTCTTATGATGCGTGAATGCGTGAGCAAGCATAGCTGGCTCACTGGGTCCTCAATCGCACAGCGAGTAGGTGGTGGCTTTTGATTAGACTGGACAGACACGGAGGCCCGTTCACTCATAACTTACAACGTCTCCTTCATACCGCAAACAGTATGTAAGTATAAAAAACCAGCAATCTTCAGTTAGACAGATGATAGCGAGTCCCGCAAAGGCAGCATCTTAGGACCTCTTGTTTTACTTTGTATATTAAAGACATTCCCAAATAATCTACAGATGCTCACTTTGTACTATATGCTGATGATGTGACACTTCTGTTCTCTTCTGTATCAACGGAGAGATTAGCCCATCAAGCAGATGCTGCATTGAGGGCACTTCAGTCCTGCTCTGTTGATAACTATTTAAAACTAAGTGTAAATAAAACAAAATCAGTTTTATTTAGAGCACGAAATAAAGTAGTGTTTACCACCTATGTCCAGCTTGGAAGCGAAAGGCTACAAACTGTCGAAACCAAAAGGTACTGAGAGTCTATTTTCACTGTCAATTCATTGAGGACAACCATATAAATGCTGTAATAACTAGGTTATCAAAAACTGTAGGCGTCATGAATCGGCGTGCGTTACGGAAAGCGTGCATTACAGAAAGCGTGCATTACGGAAAGCGTAGATTACGGAAAGTCTTGATTAGCCTACGCAGGGTTGCTAACCTTACACGCAATGTGCCAATCTACCGGAGCCGAAAACCTCAACTCTGGAATGTTCCCACGTGTAGAACAAACTGTGGCTTACAAAGCATATCAAATACATTACCGCGCCTTCTGAAAAAAACTTGACGTGCAACATATTGACGTATCGCGATTACCATTAAAACAACTTAGAAGAATAATTTTCTCGAAATAATTTCCTGTTTGCATCTGTTGTATGGGTTTGTGTGAATGAGCATGCTTCTTTTTCGGCGTATGGCTGTCTGACTTTTTTTTTTCTATCCAGGCGTTTCGTTATTTACATTGTGTATTATAGCCTATGTACTTCTGCGCGTTTTCTGTTGCATTTGCTTCTGTGTGGAGTTAAAAAGGATTTGCAGTTATGTTCTGAGAATAGTTTGTATTCCTGATAAGTCGCTGCCCACAAGTACCACATGTCTGTTTGCCAATGCTGCCATGTGTAACCAGGGGAAGCTGCCCCGTGCAGTTTTTTCCACGCCCCTTCCTGTGTAACTTACGAAAAAATTTAAATTATATATAAAAAAATGAAAATGGTGTGGCCACGTGTAGAAATTGAGGAAGTTATGCTCCTTTTATTGATTTTGAGGATAGGGGAGACGCATAACTGGCTTCCTGGGTCAGCGGGCACCTCGATCGCGCTTTGAGGTACGTGGCAATCGGGGCGCCGGCGGCCCATTGTTCCAGGAGGGGTGATGACGTCATCTGCGTGCCTCGTTTCGGCCCCGGGTTTCTGATGACGGCGCGGTTTTCGCACAATGAGAAAGAACTACGTGCGTAGACCCTGCTTTTGTTTTAGGCATCTGATAACCATTTTCAGCTGCTTCCAAAGCGTTTGATCTCGAAACGCGCTCTTCTAAAGCCTGGCGCATAGGTCGTGCGCAAAGCGATTGTCAAAATAAACATGAAGGTGACACTCAAGTTGGATAAAGGGCTCTACCGAGTTCATGTTTGTAAGAGAACCGAGCAGTATACTCGTACATAGGTAGCACTGTTTATACCAAACACGTAACAGCGGTCAGAAAGCGCTCGTAGAGATCGGAGGTGAAAATAAAGCGGGCGAAAGGCCATATGCAACGCTACGAAGATTTAAACAAAAATTTCCTTTCTGAGGAAAGTGGGCGTACCGATAGTTCTCGCAAGCGCAATCATAATCCTTATTCGTATTTGAAGCTCGCCTTAAATGTCAATGAGTACGCAGACGCTGAGCCCTGCTATTAGCTGCTGTGTAAGAGACGCGGTGAGCTATAAGCCAGATAATCGAAACGTCCTGTAAGCCTAGTCGTTTCCACATATATTCACGAATACCAACCGTAACCACATGTGGAAACGCTACATGTGGACGGAAACTGAACACCGGCACAATGTATGTGCAACAGGTGCGTCAGTCACAACACTGGAAGGTAAAAAATAAATATAAAGAGTTTGAAAAACCATCACCGCCGTGCAAACTTTGTACGACGTTGCATTCTAAAATCAAAACAAGATTACTAAATTCACCAAGGCGTTACTTAGAGCGCGCGGATCTCCTATGTACTGTAATCATGCTCCCTTGAAGCCATACATCAGAAAGCTGTTCTAAATACATCGCTTACGGAAGGACAGCAGCGCTTCAGTCCTCTCACTGTCGGCATTAGCCCACTACTAGATGAACTAGACTCCAACAACTCGAAACACACTGCCAGGCAATGGACGCCCGATTCAGTGTTTCAGTAGTTTGAATAGCGAACGCCATGACGCTCCATCGACCCTTGTTTTGTGAGGAAGGCCGAAGCGGTGCGGCTTCTTAACGAAATGCAAGAGGCCTGAACTCTCCAATTTTAAGTTTTCGCCATTTCCTTCTTTTTTTTTTATCCACATCGTGAACATAAGAGACTAAGCCTCTGTCTACTCTTTTCCTCCGTATTATCCGGCACTTTTCTTGTGCAGGATATAGCCAACCGGGCATTATGCCTCCTTAATCTCCCTGTCTTTCCCATTTTCTCTCTCTCAGATGAAACCTTCATTTAGCAATGGTCTGTCTAGTTCACCGGGTTCTGACGTCATATACTTCTTACTGAAACGGCGTAACTTGGGCAGCACCAGTGTAAAGCCTTAACTGAGCGACAGCTGCTGCCTTTAGAAAGGGGTGAGGTGTTCGCACTAGCTTTTATGTTGTGGTTAGTGGTTTATTCAAAGATAAAAAATTAAAATCCACAGATGATCAATGCGACCTATGCATTTGCATTCGTGTATGCGTAGCGTTAGTTAGAAGTTGGCCCACCCCCAAATATTCTAAAGGACTCCTTAAAGCGTAACCCTGAAAATAGACTAAGGTGGATTAGTGGGCGGCTTAAGGCAGATTAGCGGATATTAGTTGGTGGATTAATGTGGATTCAAGAGGATTCATAACCATCATTGTCAGCCTGACTACTCCTACTGCAGGACAAAACCCTGTCCTATATCTCTCCAACTGACCCTGTTCTTTGCCATCTGCGGCCCCCGTCTCCCTGCAAACTTCTTAATTTCATCTGCCCACCTAACTTTTTGCCTCTCCCTGACCCGCTTGGAGTCCGCTCTGTTGACAAAGTCCTATACCATATCTCTCCTATTAGCCCTATCCTTTGCCAGCTGTGGCCACTGTATCCCCGCAAACTTCTTCATCTCATCCACCCACCTAACTTTCTGCCGCCCACTGCTACGCTTGCCTTCTCTTGCAATCCACTCCGTTATCCTTAAGGACCAGCGGTTATCTTGCCTTCGCATTACATTTCCTGCCCAAGCCCATTTCGTCCTCTTTGATTTCGACTAGGATGTCATTAACCCGCATTTGTTCTCTCAACCACTCCGCCCGCTTCCGATCTCTTGACGCTACACCTATCATTTTTTTTACATAGCTCGTTGCGTTGTCCTTAACTTAAGCTGAACCCTTTTTGTTAGCCTCCACGTTTCTTCCCCATAGGTGAGTACCGGTGAGATACAGCTGTTGTATACTTTTCTCTTGAAAGATATCGGTAAACTGCCCTTCATGACCTGAGAGAACCTACCATATGAGCTCCGCATCATTCTTATCCTTCTAATTATTTCCCTCTAAGGATCTGGATTTGCGGTCACTATCTGTCCTACGTGGACATATGCGCTTACTACTTCCAGCCCATCGCTACCAATTGCGAACTGTTGTTCCCTCGCAAGACTGTTGGACATTAGTTTGGTTTTCTGTATGTCAATTTTCAGACCCACCATTCTGCTCTGCCTGTCTAACTCATTGATCATGCTTTGCACTTCATGTCCTGAGTGACTTAGCAAGGGAATGGCATCATCAGCAAATCGCAGATTACTATAGTATTCAATATTGACTCGTATCCTCAAATGTTCCCAATACAGGCCTCTGAATACCTCTTGTGAGCAGGCGGTCAAAAGCATTTGCGAGATCGTGTCTCATTGCCTGACACCCTTCCGTATTGCCATTTTAATGGAGATTAGTGGATGAATTAATGCGGAAGAGTGGGTCGGGCTAGTACAATCCCATATGATAATCCAATAGAAGCTACTTGAACATTCTAGGCCTAAGGGTTTAAAATTTGGCGGCACTGACGGTGTCACGGCTCTCTCGACCAATGAGGGAATTTCGTGACGGAGGAAGCCCGTGGCTTTTGCGAGACGACAACCTAAAGGATACCGCATTAAAAAGTTAATACCGCTCCAGTACGGGTGTCAAGCACACCTAAAATACAGCGCTCGAGCAAACACTGACCCTCTACAAAAATATGCACGCCACTTACTCACCGCGGGCGTGTCGCCTCCTGTCACTGAGAACATATGCGCGGCACACTGCACTGGCAGCTGGGGCGGGGCGCTCTGCTGCATTCCGTCCAAAAGCAACACAGTCAGAGCGTTCCGTCAAGCGCGGCTACAGCGAGCAGCAAGCGGGACGTCAAGTCCATCTGGTCGATGTAGGCATAGTTGTGTCGTGGGTCTAAGCACTGTCGCCCGGCTTTGTGACTGTCCGGGATGTTACATAGAGTCCTGCAGGCCCCGAGCATCTCGCGGCGGGGCTGGGGAAAATTGACACAGTAAAGGAGCGGTCTCAAGTGCCAAAAGGGTTCTGCTGCAAAGGTTCTGTTCCTTTTGTGACGAGGTTCTCTTGCTCCTTTAATATTCTCATATGACGGCGGGGCTAGGTAACTTGTAGTGTTTGTAGTGTAGTGTGTAGCGTAGGAAAGGCGCCATACGTACCAAGGTGTACGTAAGCTGACACGAATTTGCGAAGATGGACTTGCACGCAGAGCAGCAGGATCACCTACATCCTTTCGAATGCAGGTGTTGGGAGTGAAACGGACGAATTGTGAAAGAGGAAGCAGTTCAGCCGGCGGCTGCGCGAAAGCTCGCACCTATCCTGCAGACCTCGTAGGTGCGAGTTCCCATTATGTTCAAAGGGGCGACACAACAGGATGTGACAACAGGTCGAAAGCGATAAGCAGAATCTGTCTACAGCGTTTGTTGCTGCGAGTACTTGCCCTAGGAGCTGAAACGCGGACGCTGGACTTATTGAGTCTTTTGCAGACTGCCTATTTGCACGTGGTGAAAAAAAAGAAAAAAAGAAAGGTGACTCTAGAGGAAAGCCTTTTTGAATTTGTCCTCATCCGAGGCGCGACATGAAAGCGCTCGCCCTATCGTACTATTCAAGAGCTCGCGCACGTGTTTTGCTATCGCATAGAACACAGTACAGACTAACGCCAAAAGATGTCGCCATGGAGGAAGAAAAGGCGAGGAGAGGCCATTTTCAGAGCTGCGTGACAAAAAAAGTTCGCCGGCAGTCACGTGTTTTCGCAAGAACTATCGCGATTCTGTTATTCATCGCGCAGCGGCATTAGCAGCGTCGTCTGCGGCCCGGCGACATCGTCTGCTCGTGTGTGATCGCGGTACAAGCAGCGCGACGTCGCCGCCGTGGCTCAGTGGTATGGTGCTCGGCTGCTGACCCGAAAGATGCGGGTTCAATCCCTGCCACGGCGGTTGAATTTCGATGAAGGCGAAATTCTAGAGGCCCGTGTACTGTGCGATGTCAGAACCCGTTAAAGAACCCCATGTGTTCTAAATTTCCAGAGCCCTTACCTGAGTCGCTTTAGGACGTTAAACACCAATAAACTAATAAACCAAGCAAGCAGTGCCTGCGAAAGCGCGCCGAGACGACGAACGTGACAAGCCAACTAGTATGACGGAGCCCTGACTTCCGGCTTCAATAAATTTGACGTAACAGCCCCTTCCAACTTCTTTCCTTCTTCCACGATTGTCGCGTTCGTGGTGGTCGTTTCGGCAGCACAGGACCAAAAAACTTTTCATGGTGTGTTGCTCATTGTACTACCCCTAATAAATATGAAATCGCCGGATTGAATAGAACTACTAGCTATACTCGCGTATTTCGCTCTGCCATATCTCTAAAAGAAATGACGCTGAAACACTTTTGATGCCAGCAAGCTAAGCCTAATTTGTTCGGCTTCAAATTCCAGTGGGATGCACACTTAACCTGCACGTTTTTCTACCTCTCAGTTGTTGGTGGCTGCATTCGCGGCCGTTCACTTCCGCTTTCACTCCCGCTACTGTTCGGCGCACCGGATGCGTTACCGCAGCTCCCGAAACACGGTAGTCCTTGTTAACGCCCACATTCTGGAAATACAAAGGAGGCGAATGATGTACGATGTGTCACGGGCGAGCGCATACGAATTCACCGAGCTGATTTGCATTCTAACGAGATGCGGGATGGTTGCATCCAGGGGCTTTTCTCGCAACCGTAACATGGTAACAAGGAACTCTAGTGTCATTGCTGCACAGCGGAAGTAAATAGAACAATTCATCAGACCCCGGAAGCAAACAGTATAAGCACCGAAGTGGGTTAACAAAACGTTTCCTTGGCTAATGTCTGCTCCTCTTGTTCACGTGGCCTTCTTGTAAGGTACCACTCCAGAAAAAAAATGGGCTTTCCTTCAGAAGGATTACTCAGACCATCTGCCAGCAATAAACTCTGTTACTAAAATAATGTGAAGTGTGAACTGCTTACAGACTTGTTTTACTTAAATGCAAACCCTAGAGGTGTGATATGGACCGCGGTTGGGGGAGAAACACAGTTAGGCATCTCTTGGTCAAAGTGGCTACATTCCTCTAGTACGGCACCCATGCCACAGAGTCCGTGATCTCGTTTCGCCCATTCCCATTGGAGCTACGCTTTCAACAAGAGAAAGAAAAAAATCCAAACGAAAGTACTTCGAAAGGTCGGCGAAGGGCTCTTTCTGGTCTTGCCCACAGAAATGCGTATACGTGCAAAAAAAAAAAAAAACATATTCGTGAGAGCGTGAAGTTAGGCTAGTTGGTTTTCCATGTCTTACAGATGTTAGCGCTAAGAAACAAAACAGGACGACAGAACAGCCTTGTACTGAAGAGAAGCACTCGAGTTATATGTTCTAGGTATTGTCCTATTTTTCGCACAAAATGAATTTCCCGTAATGGCCGGCTCAGCAACACCCAGAACACTCGCTGCTATACAAGGAGTAGCGGTATCTGTTGCGGTCATCTTACGAAGGCGCCTCTCTCTTAATTCGCGTTGGCCTGGTGCCTGACGTATTACAAATCTGAAATGCGCTTTTGCTTCGTGGGGTTGGTGCAAAGCTCTGAAATCTGGGGTAACAGATAAGAGTCGTGCGATGCTCCTCCACCACACGGCGCCGACCTCGCGGCGATAAGTAGCCTCCCCCCCCCTTTCCTTTTCTCTCATTTCGGCCCTCGTATGTAATGCCGTACACAGAGCGGAAAAAGAAGTCGGAAGCAGCGGAAAATTTCCCAGTGAAACGTGAGACAGGGCAGGGGGATATCGTTGACTGCTTATCGTGCTTGCGGGCTAGGCCAGAGCGGCACGTTGTAAGGTATCACGCAAGCGACTGTGGCAGTGGGCGTCGGCTGGATGATGAGCAACGGCGCTACTGCTCTCAGATGCCAGCTTCTTCCTCTTACAGTCTGCGGCTTAGGTTGCAGTCCCACGAAACCATTTTTTCGTTTTCACGCACGGTAGGAGTTCTCTAGAAGCTAGCACGATCACATTGCTTAGTTTTCTGAATAGTTATCTTGGTTCACTTGTCAAATCCTGAAACTATAAACCAAAACATCGTGGTATCTCCCCCGCTCGGGACGTTGCCAGATGTATCGTGGAGGTCAAAAAAGGATGGAACGGAGCCTTTTTCCACCTAATGAGAATAGGAATTTTCCGCCTAGCACCGAACTAGTGCGCTCCCATTCAAAGTGACCATTTTATTTTTCTTTGGAGTAGAGAGAAAACGGATGAGCAGTGCACTGCGTATGGTGCAAGCTTGTCCAAAGGTCATAGCAATCTTTTGACTACCTTCTAACAGATTAATTCATTCATTCCTTCATTTAATCGGCCTATTTGTTCGTTCGTTTAATTAATTTGAAAGTAGCCTAGGTTGTTGCTTGTTTATTGTTTTTTTTTTATTTCTGCATTCCGAGTTCTGGTCACCTGCCAACAAGGCGTGTGCTTTCTTCCACACTTCCCAAATTATTGCCAAGCTCAGAGAAAGTTAGGAGGGTGGTGGAGGTCGAAGGAGGTAAGCCGAGACTGAAACTTTACAGCAGCGCTGACCAATTCCTCTGGTCTCACCACTACGGCGCTGAAGTTTTTGGAACACCTTCAGTGAGGTAGCGAAACGATAAGGTCGATAATGTACACATTTGCTCTGTCCACCATACGACTGTCTTATATGTGTATCGTCTCTGCTTTGTAAAAAAAGTTTAGACAGTCTATAGAGTGTCTATAGACTTCTGCCTATAAATCCTATAGACTGTCTATAGACAAATCCCAGAGAGCAGTTTATAGGCAATGCCAATGCCATAGTCAGTCTATAGGCAATCTATAGATTTATGGCCATACACTTTTAGTAGGCTTTTGTCTATAGACAGTCTATACACTATGAATAGACAAAAAGCAAAATCTATAAGGGAGCTGTACTTCTGAAAAGTGGAGTCCATGGCTTACAGCCTGCTCGCTTCGTTCACTGTATGCTTAGAGGAGCCCCGTTTTACGACAAAAGCAGGCTGAATGAAGTTGTTTCTATTTTCTGCGCAGTCAGCGCAGCTGCTGGCGTCATCGTGAAACTCATGATGGAAGACATTTAAGCGGCTTTTTTTGTGAAAGAAGCCTCTCGGCTCAACTTGGCCATGCTGACTTAGCTAACAACACAAGCTGTGTGTTTTGCCATCGTAAACCCAACGAGGATGGTGAGAATGACTTGTGACCTGTTACTGCGTCGTACAAGTCTAACGTTGATGACGTCGCCGGAATCGTTGGTGACATAACTCGGCGTTTTAGTTCGTGAAAGAAAAAAAAATACTAAAATTCACCAAAGTTGTTTAACGGTGTACCATAAGGTTATTTTACAAAATGCAGCCAATTATAACCCATTGCATTGCCTTTTTCTGTCTTGACGCTTTATGATTGCAGAGTAAGGTCCCTGTTTCGTTGCCAGTGAGTTGCTTTTTGGCCAAGGCACAAAATTTAAGCGCACTATCACTCCTGTACTGAGACTTAGCACAGCAGTCGCAAGAACTTTTCATGGTGAGCCGGATCGTTGGTCATTCGCCGACCTTGTCCATCGCAGTCCACAGTTTTTCCAGCCCAGCGCAATGCTTCTCTTAGGAGATGCTTCAGGACAGCATGCGTTTCAGAAAGTGCTGCGGGAATGGAAGTTTCTTGAAGAACTCTACAAACAAGCTTTTGTGTAAGTTGGATTATCCCGAGCGATAGCCCTCACTTCATACCGTTTTGAGCAATGAGACGCAATAAAAGTCCGTTATGTGGAGCACTTTTTATCACCCGCTAAATTTCGAGCGTGAGAGCGCGTGATTTATTTTCTCGTAGTGTTTCACCTAAGAGAATGCTTTGCAGGTATGAAGTTACTTCTTTTAATCATAACTGCAAGCTTTTCACAAGTGCCAGCACTACCGTAACTCCAACAATAACTGTCACAGAAAACAATCCAGGGTGAAAGCACAATTCCGTTGGGCAAACCCCTAGCAAGATCTTGCGGTTTTTTTGGGTTTGTGTCAAGTGAAATAAATCAATAAAGATAAACCAAATAAATATTGCCGCGACTGGGAACCGAATCCGCGGCGGCGTGAACAGTGCAGCTTCGCTGGCCGCTGCGTGAGAGCACCAGGCTATCGCCGCAGCCGATTATGCTGGCGTTAAACATCCAACTCATACCCGCGCAGCGCATTGCCCACCTCTCCTTCATCAACTAATAGTACTATCAGACTAATATTCGCGCTTTGAGCTATGTGGCGGTAGTGAGAGGGAGATGTGCACTGCAAGCGTTGGCGTAGACAACGTGGTAGAAACACGGAACGAGAGCACTATATACACGTTGGCGTTGGCAACATTGCTGCAGAAACTCGGAACTGGAGCATAGGCCGCCGGCGCACATTGGGTAAATTGGCATTTATGTTGAAAAAGCTGAAGACGCGCATAACTGGCTTCTTGGGTGAGTGGACACCTCAATCGCGCTTTCAGGAATCTGGCGGTGGTGTCCAACTGCAAAACTGTGCTTTCGCACGATATTTCGTTCTTAGCAAGGCCAAACCACAAGCCCCTTTTTTTTTCGCATTTGTTTCGCTTACACCGCAAAGCTTTTCTTATTTGCATACAGCTCGCAACAGTGAACAGCTGCTAGGCCTGCTGGGAAGGTAATGTCCACAAAGGAAACTTTCCTATCGTTTCGGTTTGCTGTGAGCCAGTGAACGCCTTTGCTTTGACAGGTCTGCGCATGCGCGAGAAAGACGAGAGGAAACCTGCGCTTTGAAACGAACCCAATGGATTATCTCGACGGTGAAAAGAAGCGATGTAAAAGGAGCAAGGTGGGCCATTTTACAGCGTTGAAGCGTAAAGTGAGAAGTACCCGGTCGAGGGAGGGGCGTCAATCAACACGCGCGGTATTGTCACGTGGCACGAGGTAACTCGTAGCTCCCAACAAATTAAAACACAATCGCGCGTACACTGAGGCCTCAATCGTTGGTTAACAGCCTCACGCTAAGATATCTACAGGTTTGTTCCCTCTTGCATGATGGCGTAGGCATTTTAGCGGCGTCTGAGTACCGCATTTCTAAGGGTACTCCTGGTTTGCCCTCCTTATTTCAATGACTTGCACTAAGATGACCAACCACTCTTGCAGCCGTTGTTTAGTTTTTCTGCAACGTTTCGGCATGTTTCTACGTGCATTTTTTTACTCATTTTTAACACTCATTGAAGCTTACTCTGGATGCAGTAGGTTCTTCAAATGAGATGAATAAAACTAATTTAGATGAGATTAAGCAGATTAGCTAAACCAAGTGAAGGCTAGCGTTTACAGTAGACATGCAGGGGCTAACAATTGACATGGAAATAAATAATATTGAAAAAGAAATATTTTTAAGTATCAGTCTGTGAAACCACACCTCCAGTAACTCGTAGCTTAACAAGTTAATTGCCGTTCAAGACAAAGTGTCAGTAGACACCCTTTCTTTGGAAAGAATAAAGGCAGCAGTATAATATACGTCATCTTCAGTAGTGCAATCTGGCAGATGTTTCGGCAACATGAATGACAGTGAAGAACTAAAAGCATTTGCGGGCCTACGGACCAACTGTGAAAGAGAAGGCATCAAACGTTTCTTTTGTGGGTTGAACATCAGTGTAGAGAAAGCTAAAACGGCAGATCGACGTTTCCAAGCTGATCTTGGCATAACGCCATTCACTGCGGCCCTGACTTGAAAGCAAAAAAAGAAAAGTCCGCAAGGCCATCGAGTGAGCACTTAACCTAACAATAACCAACAAGCTGTGTTAGCCTTGCACTGTCAGGAGTCAGAATAAAAATAAAGTAAGCAGAGCCCACATCGGGGAACCCGATGACATCACCAGTGGCCGGGCCCCCTCTTAAGAAGGCGGCATTATCTAGTCTGCTGGAGAAGGTTTTGGACTTGTACCAATTCGCCCGACAGCGTTTGTCAGCAAACAGCGCATTCTGTCTAAAACATGCGGAAGTAAGCTCACTGGAATAGTTATGGAAGGCTGCACGCTTGGCGCAGGCTGCTTTTGCTTGGCAGGTAGCGCTTCTTTTAACAAGACGAAAGTGGCTCAAGCTAATTGAACTAATTACAGAAGTGCTTCCATACGATTTCAGAACACGAGCAATCACCTGCAACGCTGTTTTTGTCATACAATTAGGACAAGACAAAAAGTTGTTCCCATTGTTGCTGTTCATGTTCACAAATGTGTTTTGCACCTGTGTTCACAGTTATTAACCTCGAAAGAATGATCTTGTTATTACTTTCTAATTAATGTCATTACGTATTGAATGTTCTAACCAAAATTCCTGTTTCTGCTGTTCCCATTGTCACTGTTCTTGTCCACACTTATATTTTGCATCTGTATTCACAGTTATTAACTACGGAACAATGATCCTATTATTGTTTTCTAATCAATGCTTATCTATTTTCAATGTTTATGTACTTTATGAATTTAAATAACCGTTTTTCCTGCCTTTTACATAGCATTCATGCATAATCTATAATCGTGTAACCTTGGGCTCTACTCGTGTATTTTGTTAATAAAATAGCTTATGGTTAAGCCTAGGATGCGAAGCATACCGCCGGCGGAGGCTGCGCGTCCGCAAGCGAGCGCACGAGTTGAGCCCCAGCTTTCACAGCTGTTGTGACGTCAGCGCCCCTAGCGGAAGGAGCGGGAGTTAGGCCGCCGGCGGAGGCTGCGCGTCCGCAAGCGAGCGCACGAGTTGAGCCCCAGCTTTCACAGCTGTTGTGACGTCATATCACGTGGTGCGCCGATGTAGGTCAAGTGGTAGCTACGCGGCCGCGCGCGACGCAGCAAGGAAGAGCTTGGTTGTGCGGCTAGTATGCTTCGCATAAAAAAATAACAAGCCTTATGCAGTGGCCTTCATTGCAGACCGAATCTGCGCCGTGCCCGTATGACTGACTAGTACAAATGACTTTTTTATTTTTTTTTAGTTTGCGCTGTAGGCGGAGTGACATTGGGTGCATTCATGGAGGTGCTGCACAGTGTATTCGTGGCTTGGTATCGCCAAGCAGGATCTCTTGGCAGTTGGAACAGGGAACACATGTTGCTCCTCCTTCCCGATGAAGGAGCCGCCATTCATTGTTGGCGGAGGACAAAGCGAAATAAATCAAATATGGCCTGCGCGACGAAGTCTGCGGTTTAATGGCCCCTCAGGCGACTTTGCCAAGGGCGATCATTCTGTGCGGTGGACAAGAGATTTATTGTCGTCCGTACCCATTCTTCTTATCATCGGTGCACCGCAGGCTCCCAACCACTTTTTTAAAGCTTTTTTTTTTACCTTTTGGAAGGGGGGGATGAAGTATCACTTCTTTCATTGATGAAGGAAGGACAAGCGTCATGCCAGCATAGCTGTTTTACGGGCATTGTGGTGTTTAGAACATCTGAATATTCCCAGCACCCGTCCTTGTCGCCAGTCTGTGTCGTGTGCCCTATCCTCGAGGGCACCAACAACTCAAGAACAACTCGCGTTCTGGTTGCTCCAGATTTAGTGCACACTTGCCAGTCTTCTAGTGCGTTGGTACAACATTGTATAGTGCCAGCATGCATCCTCCGACGGGGCCTAGAGTCACTGTCGCCATCACAAATCTGACATGTTCCAAACACCACATACATCATCATCAATACCATCATAAGAATAATCAACCACACTCAGGCCATATTCATCGCGGGACGAAAGCTTTCCTTGTTTATCACCAATTAGGCTTCTTCTACATCAGCTAGCCGCTGCCACTTTATAGATGCCGTGGTTATTTTCTCTTTCGTACCATCAATCTCTGCTACCCCTGACTACATATTCTTTCAATTTAAATTCCATTTCGCCCTTCTCCTCCTTACCATTATTACGGGGATGCATTTAACGGTGACATTTGTCCATCCATCCGTTAATCATTTCGTCCACATCACGAGAAAAGCCAAGAAAAAGAAACACACGCGGATAGATATAACTTTCAGTCAGATTCGCTCGAATCCACGCCTTTGCGGTGCCATTGTGGCTAGTGGAAGCGCGTCAATAAGGCCGTTTGCGCCGACGCGAGCCGACGGCACTGTTGCTGTTGTCACCTGGTTGCTGGTGCTGCTGCTGAGGTTTAAAGAAGAAAGTGCATGGGCTTGTCAATTGGCTCCAACTGGGCCGCTATCATTGCCGCGTGAAGACAGCAAGGAGTTGATAGAAACACTAGATGCCAAAGAAAACATTGGAAGAATAGGCGCGCGTCGCTGCAACCACGTCCTTCGAAGCGATGACGTCAGCTGCTGCAGCAGCAACCAATATCACTGATGTCCCCTGAGATGCAGGTTTTAGATGCTTATGCAAAGGGTACTTGCTCATGTAATAGCAACCTTGCAATTAGTGCGACCCTTACATCAGCAGCATTGCTCTAAACTGGCGCTAATTTCCTTCGTGGCGAAGCGCAAGGATGAAAGCAAGCACCCTCCCAGAGATAATATTTATCGGCTTATTAATGCGCAGTATCCTCACGTAATGACCGAAGAGAAACTTCTTCAACTCGTTGCAGCTTTTTGTGCTTTTGAAACGTACAGGCTGTCTTTCTTTGTGATGCGTTCTCTGTCGCGTTCGAGCACAAATGGATGTGTAGCCGCCCTACCACTTGCTCTTGTTATTGCTTGCACGCAATCGCATTCGTTCTCTTCGTATGCAATAGTCCTTCTACGTGGTTAGCTGGTGACGTGAAGAAAATGCCTATACAAATATATTCGTACCGACGCTAACATCCTGGTTCCTTGCATCCACCTGGCCGACCACACCTGGAACGTTTTACACCATTGTAAAGTCAATGAAAACAAAAACAAACGCCGAGAACGGGAGAGGAATCGAAGTAGACTTGTCGTGCACATATACGTCATCGCTGCTGTGACGTGGAGGCCTACAAGTGACTTAACGAAAATCGTCCGTAAGGGTTTCTCAGCGAAAACCCTCCTTGTGTTGTTGCTTGTTTATGGATGTGATCGAAACACTAAACAACACAGATGCATTCCTGCAGTGGGGTAATAAACGCGTAGCACGGATTTGACAGCGAATTTTTTCTTGCCACCAGGCTGAAGATGGGGATTTAAAGGTATCTGAGTAGGGAGCGCCACGGGAAAACAGTAGCCAATTAGCACTTTCGTCTGGGGGAGTTTGTTCATCCCTGAGAGTAGGTACTATTTGCGCGAGGAACACAAACGCCGTATGTGTTCCTCATTTCTCAGCGTTTTCTTGGCGCAAGTGAGCAAGGTCACAGAACAGACTCCAAGAGAAAAGGTACTGATGTATATCGGCATATTTGATCTAACGTCCCAAGCAACACATGGGATATGGGGCACACCGTATAGAGGAGGCTGTGGATGGCCTTCATCGAAACGGGGCCGCCTTGGGCTGAGCAGCCGTCGTCAGAGGGAACAGAAAGGCTTGGGTAGCGGTGTAGTTTTAAAATTCTTTTTGTAAAGGACGCAAGTAAGT
>NC_143016.1:102741885-102759385 GCF_055824585.1 Amblyomma mixtum
ACCGCCATTCTTCTGCTACGGCATACAGAAACCTGATGGCGGTAGTTTATGACCGCTGGTGGAGACTATTAGAAGAAGAGAGAGAAAGGAATTTTAGTGAGAGAAAAGGTGGAGAGGTCGGCCAATAGTGGAGACTATACTTTATCAAAAAGCGATGAGCTCCTGGCAAAGGGGATATGTCAATCTTCTATTTCAATGGCACATTTATCAGTTCACTCAGTGAAAAAAAAAGTTACAGCCTAGAAGGCGAGGCGTATTGGACAGCGCCCCGAGTGAAAATATCAGATATACTTATCGTGCGATAGGGTTTTCCCTGGGTTTTGAAAGATAGCCTTACGCTGAGTACGAGCGAAAACAAGGTAGAGAATGAAGCATACGAACTGAACAGTGACCAGAATATAACTGTGTAGTTTCTCTCACCTGAAACAGTTAAATTTGTAGTAAAAGGGTTGCTGAAACCAAAGAAAATTACGATGAGTCTTCTACAGGTATATTCAGGTGCTTCATATGGAATGGACGAAGGCGATCATGTAGACGTGTGCAAACGGTCTGCATGTGTTTTGTAGATTTGCTCTGTATTGCTTCTATTGCCGGCAAGATGTTCCAAACGCTCGTACATTGGAGAAAATATAGGGGAGAAAAAGCAACAAGGCGACACAGTAATTTACCAATTTTGAGGGATTATAAAGGGAACAGAAAGCAAGACGGTGACGCAGAGTAATTTCACGCTTGATGGAGCACAAAGTGGAGAAAAAGGAAGATGGTGGCGCAGAGGAATTTCCCACCTAAGGGAGTGCAAAGGCAGTGAAAGAAATGTGCCGGCGCTAAGCAGTTTGGCACTGGAAATGGTGCAAAGTTGAGAAAAATCAGTATGGTGATACAGAGCGATTTCCCAATTGAGGGAGTATTAAGTGGAGAAAAAGTTAGTGGCGCAAGGTAATTACACCTATTAAGGGAGTATACGTAAAGTGGAGAGAAAGGAAGACGGTGACGCAGAGGAAATTCCTGCTTCAGGGAGCACAAAGTGAAGTGAAAGCAAGGCGGGGGCGCTGAGTACTTCGCCTTTAGAAGAAGTACACAGTGGACAGAAACCAACATGGCGATGCAGAGCAACATCCCGCTTGATAGAGTACAAAGTGGAGAGAAAGGAATATGGTCACTCAATAGTAATTTCTTCCTTCAGGGAGTGTAAAGGGAGCGAAAGCAAGGTGTGACGCAAAGTAATTTGCCATTGGAAATTGTAAGTACAAATTGCAGTGTTATTTCACGCGTCAGGGAGTACAAATTGCAGTGAAAGCAAGGTGGTGACACCGAGTACTTTGTAAATGGGAAGAGTTCAAGGAGGAGAGAACGCAAGATGGTAACCCAGAGCAGTGTCCTGTGAAGGGAGCTCAAAGTGGAGAGAAAGGAAGACGGTGACGCAGAGTTATTTCACGCGTCAGGGAGTACAAATTGCAGTGAAAGCAAGGTGGTGACGCCGAGTACTTTGCAAATGGGAAGAGTACAAAGAGGAGAGAACGCAAGATGGTAACCCAGAGCAGTGTACAGTTAAGAGAGCTCAAAGTGGAGAGAAAGGAAGACGGTGACGCAGAGTTATTTCACGCGTCAGGGAGTACAAATTGCAGTGAAAGCAAGGTGGTGACGCCGAGTACTTTGCAAATGGGAAGAGTACAAAGAGGAGAGAACGCAAAATGGTAACCCAGAGCAGTGTCCCGTTTAGGGAGCACAAAGTGCAGAGAAAGGAAGTTGTTGATGCAGAGTCATTTCCCGTTTGAGGGAGTATAAAGGGGAGTTAAAGCAAGGAAATGACACAGAGTAATTTTCCGTTTGAGTGAATATGACGTTGAGAGAAAGCAAGAGGTTGGTGAAGAAATTTTCTCCTTAGGTGAAGTAAAAAGTGAAGAAAGGGAGATGTTGACGCTGAGGAAATTCCCATCTGATGCCCTTCTTAAGGCAAAGAAATGCCAGAGATGGCAAAGTGATAAAAACGGAACAACATGGCATGCGGATGCTAGCTTTATAGGCAGCATGCCGTAAACAGAAAGCCGCATTAGAAATACCAGTGAACGTGAAGAAGAAGCGATGCGGTGTCATGGAAGCTTTCGACGTCATCCGCAGAGAAGGCCAGCGTTCTATGGCATTTTGCTATTACAGTGATCGATCACTGAACATGGCGTGATGTAGAGCGGGTGTCTGAGCATGATGACGGAGGAATTAAGGTTAACGAGCAGCGCCTGGGCAGTAATTGCACGTTGAAAAGCGCTGTTGATTGAATTTCCGCCACTGACACTTTTGCTCCGGGCATTCCAATCCCTGTAAAATATATGTTCACTTTTGAAACAAGACGTGACATTAACATACACAAAACGACAGGGTGACAAGCAATGGCGCCAGTGCTTGTCATTTTCTCTTTTCGTGTGTGTTCATGTAGCGCCTTGTTTCCCAAGTCAACATGCAGAACCGACTAGCTCGGCAGCATACATAAGGTATACTGGATAAGAGACACGCTTTTAGAGTAGTGTATCTTTATTGGGAAAGAAAGTTCATCACGAGGAGGAATTATCTCGAAAAGAACGCAGACGGAATGCGACTTTGACAGCCTTGTCCTGCAGGGATTACACCATGAGACGTTAATTCTAAGCTGGACTTTTCCTATTCGGTTTTTCTTTGAAAATCGCAGTGATCCACCTGGCAGCATTTGTTTTCTTTTCCTCGCAGGGAGGCTGGCATCGAACTATTATAACAATTTGCTTTTATTTTCTTTCATTATTTTCCCCTTTGTTTCGGCCCTGATCTAAGCCAAGCCACTCATTTAGTCCTCCTTATTGGCTCAAGGCCAACGATGAACACTTTCCGACTTTTGAGAGAAAGTCGTAGCATTGCTTTCTTGTTCTGCGTTTGAAGCGGATGAGGGGTTTTAAAGGGACAGTGAGGAGAGCTCTAATAATATTTTTTTTATAGCAAAATCTGAAAGTTCGGCATTTCATGGCTTTGTTGCCACTTGGCCGGCAGCGAAAGATGCATTTATTTCTAAGAAATTTGGATTCGAAGTTGAAAAAGTTTTTCCCGCCGCTCAGATTCAAACTTGGGATTCTCTTATGACGACACAGGACTAAGTGACGTGAAACATGACGTACACATGACGTAATGCAGACTCCGTGATTTCTGACGGCCAGCAGAGTGGCCATGAGAGCGGCCTAGCAGCAGCCGAAAAGAAAGCTACCGCCGGCCGCACGTTGAAGGCATCTATCGGCTATTGCGGCCGTCGCTACCGTCGCTTCGCTCACGTTTGCACCGGCGTTTTGCCAGCGTTACGATGGATCCCGTTCTCGAAGTCGTCAACGAAGTTCTCACAAATAGACTCCTTTAGCATACCGTCTATCTTGTTACCGTTAGCGGAATACCGAGAGCCCGGGCTACCGTCGGTGAGCAGCGCTGATTGGTCCCGATTCTGCAGGCGCGCGCGTAGGATGGATGGATGGATGGATGGATGCATAGGAGCGCCCCCTTTGAAACGGGGTGGTGGCAATTGCCACCATGCTCAGCTTTTCTTCTTTATTTTTTTTTAACTGTGTTGGCAGTTCTCATTAAGAATCGCCACCATCTTTACCTACGGTTTTCTACAATTCTAACCTTATGCCACATCTCTGCTTTTCAGCCACCAATCCTCCAATCGCTTTTTGCTGACTTCCACTGCAGATTTATTTACATGACCATTGTTATCTTTGAACCCTAGGGCCTCAGGAAGATTGACTGCGTCTGCATCGACATCCGGATGGATACCGTCACATTTGATTATGAGGTGTTCAATTGTTTCCACAGATCTACCACACACTGCACATGTGTCATCTTCTTCGTTAAATTTCTTTTTGTAGCTGCGCATTCTAAGACACCCTGACCTAGCTTCAAAAAGTAGGGCACTGCCTCTTGAGTTATCATAGAAAAATTATTTCCTGATCTGCCTTTTCCAGCATCGATATAGTTCTACACTATGTTTCTTTTCCATTGAATTCATCCAATATTTAACTTCCGCGTTTTTAACCTGTCGTTTAATGCTCTTTCTTTCTCCGTCCTCATGACCTGCATACTTACTGGTTAGTTTTCTAGTTCTTTTCCGCCACTGTGAGTCAACGCTCTTTCTGTATAAATATTTAAATATCTTAGCTGCCCACCTGTTATCGTCCAATTTCCTCAGGCGTTCTTCATATAGTATTTTACTCTTAGCTTCCCGTGCTTCGAACGATGCCCAGCCCATATCCCCTTGTACTGCCTCGTTTGTGGTTTTGCCGTGGGCACCTAGGGCTAATCTTCCAACCGCTCTCTGATTTACGTCTAATCTCGACTGAACTTCTGCCCTTAAGCACAGAACCGCATTGCCGAAAGTAAGTCCCGGCATTATTATTCCTTTCCAAATACCTCTTAGTACTTCATATTTGTTGTACCCTCATAATGCCCTATGTTTCATTATCCCGGCGTCTGTTCGTCCTTTTGCCCTAAGAGCCTGTTCGTGCTTTTCCGTGTATATCTGCCCTTCGTTTAGCCATATCCCGAGGTATTTGTATGCGGCCACTTTGGGTATTTTGTGGCCTTGTATTGTAAGCACCTGGTCAGTTGTATCGTTAAAAACCATCACACCTGATTTAGTTGCGCTAAAACTGAATCCTAGAGCGTCTCCTTCGTCTCCACAGCAATTAACCAAAGTTTGTAAATCTTCCTGTCTATCTGCTAACAGTACAATATCGTCCGCATACATTAAACCCGGGAGTCGCTGCTCAACTACATTTCCGCCTAATCTGTACGACAGATTATAACCTAGATTACTTTCTTCTAGCCTTCTTTCCATATTTATCACGTAAAGCATGAACAGCAGCGGTGATAGAGGACAACCTTGCCTTAATCCTTTGTGCACCCCCACAGCTGTGGTACTTTTTTTCCCTTCCCATGTAATTTTAACTTCATTATCTCGGTAGATTTCCTGTAGAAAATCAATTACGTCATGACCGATACCTAAATCTTTCAATATGCTCCACAGGAGTTCCCTGTTCACGTTATCGTATGCACCGCTTATGTCCAGAAAGGCTAAAAACAGAGGTCTGTTTTCCGCCTTAGCTATTTCTATGCATTGGGTAAGCACGAACAGGCTATCATCTAAACGCCTACCCCTTCTGAACCCATTCTGAAGTTCTCCGAGTATCCGATTACCTTCTACCCATGCCTGCATTTTTAATTTCACCGCCTGCATGGCCAGCCTGTACATAACAGACGTTATCGTAATCGGACGGTAGGATTTGATGTTCATTTTATCTCCTTTCCCTTTATAAATCAAATTCATTTTACTCTGCCTCCAGCTGTGCGGAATTTGCTGATTTTTATGACTGTCTCCAATGCTTTTATCAGCGCTTCCTTGCTTCTTGGGCCACGTTCATTAATCAGCTTAATTGGAATTTCGTCTATCCCTGCGGATGTGGTTTTAGGAATATTCGCTTCCGCCTTTTCCCAGTTAAGACTAGTCAGTTCTAAGCTGTTCTCTATTGTGCTGTCCTGTGTTGCCGCCTCACTTGGGAAGATTACCCCATTGTCGTTGCTAAAAGACGCAGCTATAAATGATGTAATGTAGTTCACCGCATCGTCTCCCTCTAAACATTTTCCCTCAGCATCTATAATCTGTTCCTGCGTTCTTTTATTTGTTTTCCCCAACCAGCTTAAATGGTTCCAAAATTTTCTTGGCCCCCCTTTATTTGCCTCGTGAACTTCAGCCAGCCATTTATCAGAGGACTGCTTCATTTTAGCCTGGACTAGGGCCTGAACTTGCTGAACTTGCGTAGCTGTTGGGTACGTGGCGCCATCTGGCGACGTCAAGGAGATTTGCGCATGCATTGGCTGCGCATCAGTGATGTGTGGCTTCTCGCGTCCTAGTGTTACTAAACCGTTGGTTCTAGCAACACTGCTTTGTCCTATGACGTCATAACGCTTGTACTTGCGAGTTTGGCCTGTGGCGGCGATACCTGTATTTTGGTTCTTGCTCTTTTCTATGTTACAAGAGCTTTGTTGTCAGTATGAGTGGCGTTTTTGTAATCAGGAGCTGGTATTCTGTCGATACAAGCAAACTTCAATTTCTCCTCAGTGTCCCTTTAACAAAGAGGAGAATGTACAGAGAGAGCAGAAGGAACGGTCGAGGAGCATCCTTTTCCGCCGAATGCTCGAGCTTGCTCCACAGAGACGAGAATAATCGTTGTTGGGCGCCGACGAATTTAAATTCACCCAATTGCAACTAGACCTCACACGACACGCTACGCTCCAGTGCTCGCTTTCATTGCCACTCTTACCCAAAGCTAGCGCTACACGTCAAGCCTAACTTGTGAATGAACGCCTGGGAAAGCTACAACTTTTCGATGCATTTTCTGCCGTTGGAGAACCTTTCACCCGTGAGCACCACCACTGCCCTAATTTTCCCGCATGCCGCAGGCTTGTAATGGAAACTTGAGCTCCAAAGGTAAAGAAGGTAGAAGCTTTTAAAATCCCGAAAATTGCCGTAAAAAATTCACCGAAAACAAACAGCCAGAGACAGGCGGGCAATGCCATATCTACCGAGTGAGGTTCTTGGGCTAGGACCGTACTGCTGAGACTGCAACAGAGATTTTGATTAGCTTTTGTCCACATTGAGCAAAACTGTAATGAGATGTTTCATCGATGCGCGTGCTTCGCTTGAGCCGGGAGAGCAACAGCGCTGGCTTTGCGCAATCATTCAAGCACCGTTCCGCACGGGTTCCCTTCGAGCAGGCATGAAAACAAGTGCGCTCAGCTTGCTGGCCATAAACCAACATGCGTAAGCTGATTCGAGGGGTAGCAGCGGCTGCGTGGCGCACCCGAGCGTGCAGTTTCTGCATGGCCGGCTGGCACCGTGTGATGCCATTCAGTCTCCCCATTTGCCGTGATCCGCGCTTCACGCTCCGAACTGGATTCTCACCATCATCATCATCAGCCTGACTACGCCCACTGCAGGGCAAAGGCTTCTCCCATGTCTCTCCAATTAACCCTGTCCTTCGCCAGCCGCGGCCACCGTATTCCCGCAAATTTCTTAATCTCATCAGCCCACTGGATTCTACTCTCAAAAAAAAAAAAAAAAGACGAGCAGAAAGCCAGAGTTTAGTCCTTTTAAGGAATATCTACTCTGCCACAAACATGTCAAGTTTTCGAGACGAAATGCAGATACGTCAAGTCGCAACAAATTGCCTTTCTTATAGGAGTGCAAACTGGGGTCGCTTGATGGAGCCGTTGAAAGAGAGAGAGAGAGAGATAGGCGCATCTGCCAGGCACTTAACTCACGACTGTGAATACGAAACCGGAAGCCCTGCTTTCTACTTTCTACAAATCTACTCCACCTCGGGAGATTCCCCTAAACATTTCATTAACACTGTTCCCACTTCGAGTTATTGATCAGTTCGCTATCGCCCTACCATAAGCTTGCCGTTCCGGTTAGCTCAGTTGGTAGAGCGACTGCTCCGGTGGAGCAATGGTCCCGGGTTCGAACGGCTCGCCAGGACGAATTTTTCTTTAATTACGAAGTTTCTGTGGAAGCTGAACAGCTTTCCTTTGTAGCCGTAAGGCTGCGCTTAGGTGGATGCCGATTATTAATTACTCTTTTATTAAAAACCGACTCCACCCTGGGGGGCTTTAAACATTTCACCAGCGCCACAACACTTTTTTTATCCTTTGCGCTCGTAATGCAAGCATCAAACAGCACACCTGTTTTGTTTTGTAATGCGCCTTTATTTTCTGTTTTAAAAAGACTTAAGCCTTGCGGTAGAAGTGAGGGTAAAGGCAGGGGGAGGGGGGGGGATGGAGGAAGGGAGCGGGGCAGATATTTTGCTCGGCGAATTCGGTAGGCTAGTCGGTGCATGTTCTGGCGAAGGTAACAGCCCAAGGAGACGTAGACAAAAGGAGAGAAGGAGTTGAGCAGCACTCTCTCATGTCCGCTTCCTCATGTCCTTTCATCTCCGTATTCTGGCGATGTCATCTTCACTTGATTGCTCTCTGTCTGAAGAACCAGGGCACAGAGGACCATACAGTTACATCAGGAGGAAAAATCTGCAGGCTTTCAACTAAGGTTCAACCGTGCTAGACGTGTGGAAGCACGGTTTGGCTTGGTTGTCCAGATTGCAAAGCAGAGCCTTCAGCATATTGCCAGTGTCCACCGGAACGTTCCCGATCGGTCTCTTTATTCCGAATTCTCCGTGGCTCGAGCACAGCAGTCGACGTATATGCATAAAGGGTGTACGAAGGAGAGTATGCATTCTGCGTGCACGTCATTAAGCGGAGGCAAATAGGGAAGCATCGGCGGATACTTGCCGTCCCTCAAACTACGCAGCAGTATGTTCTGTTTACGTAGTGAATCTCTGCACGTTTTGCACACCTTCACGTTGGATATGTCTATCTCGGGGAAAGTAAACAGCAATGCTGGATGTTTCACTTCGCTTACCGTGTTGAGATATTTTAGGTGCCAGAATCGATCGCATATGTGGATTTGCTAGACAAACGGATTTTGCGCAAACTCTCGCTGAAACTTGGCGTTAGCAGACGCGGCAATGGCCAACCGCAGTTCAGAGTGTACTTGGCGTTCGGTCAGTTCCATGGTTAGACGTTGGTGGTACTGCTCAAGCAGTAACTTTTGTCTTGCCCGTTTTTGATTTCGATGTTCCTCAAGGCGAATGGGTCGCTATGGCGGTGACGTGGCCTGAAGCCTCTATCGCTTTTTCGCAAGTTCTTCATTGACTTTAGCCACATCCTCTTGATATTTAAACTCACAATGACGCCGTCTTCTTTCTCGCTGTACAGACGCCCACAGACTTAACACGAATGACGGAATGCGTGGCCTGGACTGCCGTCAGCGACATGAAGCGACAGTCATCGGGTGCGAGATAATGCTCCCGGAATGTCTGCGGTGTCTGACGATAGGAGGTGCTAACCGCGGCAGCTTAGCGGGAAATTTCTGGTTGCCGCGATAAGAAAACTGGAAAGAGCGTTGTCGGGGCCGTGGAGGCCGAATCGGCGAGCAAAAAGCGCGTAAACGCCCCCATGACGACCGTGCTGTCCACGCGGCAGTCAGGCACAAGCGGAAAAGCAGTAAAAGCGAGCTGCGCACCAGCTGTCGTCAACCGCCGCAAACATACCGAGAGCATTGTCTCGCACCAATGACTATCGCTTCGTGGCGCTGACGGCAGTCCAGGCCACGCTTTCCGTCATTCGTGTTAAGTCTGTGGGCGTCTGTACATCAATGCGGCATAGTGGGCGCAACTCCTCTTGTTATATGTCACAACCGAGTCGCTTTTTATCATGGCGTGCTTTGCTGTGTCGTCGGCACGTCCGGCGGTGATATCAGACTCGGGTTAAGCTGTGATTGAGATTAAGCTGATCTTTTTTTGTGTGCCACCGATGGAAAATGATAAAGGCGTTGTGCAATGCACAGTGCGACAGGGGTAAAGATTCACACATGCTGGATGAGCCGGTTGGGCCTCGTGCTTTCGCTGCTTTTTTCGCGCTTTTTTTTGTAGTGCTTTCGCACTAAAACTGGCACTGCGATCGTTCATCCACCGCAAGAATGCCGGGAAATCTTATCTCCTATTCGGCTTGTCTAGAGCATTGGCGAAAATTCTGATTGAGCTGCAGAACAAATCCTTTTTCTTAAGAAAAACTTCAAAATTGGTTTTAAACCTATGGCCAGATATCTGAGAGGTATTGTGACTTCGGGAATGCTATTTTTCGCTCTTCAGTGTTTTTAGGACATAAAATAACCTGAATCGCTATGATTCCACAGCCGGCTCCGCGTCTTTGTCCAAACACCAGCCATACCCATTATGAACTTTAGCCTGCCGGCAATCCCGTGGAGCATGGCCCTCATAGACATTGACGGAATTTCTCTCCTATTTGGTACTCTAGGCAACCAATGCAACGCGAACGAGGCAACTGAAACACAAGTAGCGAAATAAGAAGCTTTTAGCCGGAGGAAGCTTCGGAGGCTGATTTCGCTTCGAAGGCACGAATACTGGCCCCTTAGAAGTGTTAGTCAACTTCACGTGTATTTACTCTTGAGGAACTAATATGTTCGCGTAGTTGTGTTGGTACTTCAGTTATCTTGTCGCGTTTCATTCGTTGCTGGTAGTAAGCAATGTTGAGAAAGTCTATGGCCTTGAGGTCGGCTCTGCAAAAACAGTCTGGTCCATCTGGCTCCGGGAAGTATTGCAGAACAGCCTCCTCTGGGAGTCCGATGAATGCGAAAGCGTTGCCTGCATACAGGTTTGAGCGAGCTTTTCCTGACTGCGACGAAGGATGGGCAAGACTAGAGGTGATGTTCGCTTGTGTCTAGACACCGCGTAACGACGGCGGAATGCTACCTTTGTGCAGTGGTATGTTCTCCCACATTAATATGTCCTGAGAAGACGTGTGCATTAAGGATGTTGAAGAAATTTCTGCTTTGTTGCCTGTTTCCCTCCAGCTATCCTTCTATTAGACATTTTGAAAAGGGTACGTACTTGCGCGAAAGACGGGACGAAAACAAGGAAACACAAACGACATGTACAAGGCGCAAACTTCGAACTAGTTTATTCCATAGAGAGCTACACATTTTTTTTATTCAGTTACCCTAAAGGCCTGTGTGGGCATTACATAGGGGGGGTACAATAAAAGTTTAGAATACGGAGAAAATACACAAACAGGCGAGTGCACACAAAATTCGAACATGAAGCAAATACGTCATTGCAGGTAGATATATGCTATGAACCATGAACCATGAAGCTATGAACCAACTCGCCCATATTAGAGTTTTAATTCTATTAGACAGTACCTGACCGCAATGTTTTGTACCGAAAGCTACATTGGCCACGAACTTGCGATTTCGCCGTGGCGGTGCTCCGAGGAGGCACAGAAACCGACCTTGAGCCGTTGCCTAGCAACCGTCGCAGCTGGCGGACGCCACGCGCTCGCCGCGCCATCTGGCATGACGTCACACCTCGCGCCTCGCCGCAGAGGCGCCGCCGCCGCCGTTTGGTATGACGTCACTCCGCTTGCCTCGTCGTTGCGGTCGCCTCCGCTCGCTTCGCCAGCTGTGTCGCATGCCTGATAACATGTCGGAGGATTGAAAAGGAGAGCTCGCGTGCACCGCAACCACAGCTGAGGCGGCAGTATGGACGGCGACAAGTGTGCTAAGCAGAAGGAGGCCTGGAAGCGACATCGGAACGAGACGAAGAGGAAACGAATCGCCCAGGAAACAGAGGAACAGCGCGCCGAACGACTGGCTAAACGCCGTGAATATGCCGCCGTGAGACGGGCACGTTTAACGTCCGATGTCTCGACCGCTAGCAGCAGCGACAGCAGCCGGAGGAGAGACCCGAGTCCTGCTTTCGCTACGTATATCCTGGCATAGCCGAGCTAAGCCACTGCCATTTTTTTTTTAAATTGGCACTGAGCGCGTGAATGCCACCGCGTCTTGAAAGCTGGAGTGGGTGCTGGTTTATCCATGGTTCGATGAAAAGGGCTTTTTTTCTCCGCTAGTTGTAAATAATGGGGGATTGTGTGCAAAACCTGAAACTATAAACCAGGAATTTATGAAAGCACCTATAGAAACATACTTCGGTGTAGCCCCTGGTAACATAATCTAAATGCAAGAAGGAATTTATCCGTTTCATCTTAGGAATAGGATTACACTTGCAACTTGTTCTATAAGCAAACAACGCGATCGTAAATCTCCCTAATTAATTTTTTAAAGAAATTTCTGCGCGTCGGAATTCAAAGCCTGATTTCGAAATAAACGTTGCAAAGAGTACACCACTTGGGCGTTGTACCATATTTTGGACGTTGTGAATATTTTGCACACTGTAGACGGTGAAAGCGCTTCCTCCTTGAGAAGGCGTCACAGTGGTCTGCACATTTTAAAAAATCCTCTTTTCGCGATACCTATTGAGCGGTGCACCTAGATAAGTAAGTGCTGAAAGCCATGCTCCATGTCAAAATTTCTGAAAAACCTGATGGAAGTTGGCACGTCTCACGTCTAACTACCCTAGTGTGTAAGGGCGGTTACGACAGCAACAAGGGACTAAAAAAAAAAAAAACCGCACGGGCATGCCGAGCACAAACGCGCAAGTGTTTTTTATTGTGCGAGGATCCAATTTATACGACGTGGTAAAACAAAACAACAGAAGAAAAAAAAAAATTGGCTGTCGGTTTAGAATTGCTAACACGAAATATTGTGCGAGAGCAACATTTTTTTGCAGGTGGACGCCAGCGCAGCGTACCTGAAAACGCGATTGAAGTATCCACTAACCCAGAGAGCCAGTTATGCACGTCTTCAATTTTTCCATCGTCAATATCAATCTGCCAAATGTACGCCGGCGGCGTATGCTCCACTGTCACGCTTCTGCAGCAATGCTGCCAACACCAACGCTTATTGCTCTAGTGCTGTGTTTCTGCCACAACGTTGTCCACGTCAACGCTTGCAGTGCACACCTATCTGTCACTACCGCCACATAGCTCAAAGCGTAAATATTAGTTTGATAGCAATATTAGGCGATCAAGAAGACGACGTGCAATGCACAGGGCGGGAGTGTGTTCTAGTTTAGCACGAGGCGTGATCAGGTGCGACGGTAGCGTAGTTCGCGGAGCTTTTATTCGCGGATGTATTTCGCGGACCTTTTATCCCACACACGCTATGACCGCTGTTGCGTTATGAATTGCTTGCTTTTGTGCACAAGCCTTTAGATTTTTCAGAAGTATTGAACGCCACTGCGATGTTATGCCGTCCCGTTGCAGTATTTAGCCTATGCGACACGGTGTGTATACAAGGAAACGTCACAGGCTGCTATTGTTGTCTCGTTCAGCTCCTTAGTCTCCCTTTGACGATTGTCTTGAGGACACTGCCAGCCACTGAATCTGGCGTAGAGGTCAGGGCACTCTTACTTTTCTTTCTTTTTATAGACCCTTGCTAACATATGTCAGCCATTGAAGCCACTTGCGCATGGCAGCCCGCTGCTTTCAGGGGTTCAGCTTGCAGGCTGACGCCCGCATTGCAGGTGTGTAATTTCCTCCGTTTGTTACGTCGATGTTTCGATGCTGCGATGACAGAAACACTGAAAATGTCGTAAAATCGACTCAGGAGACTAAACGAGGACTGCCTCTCTCGACTATGCTGTTCCGCAGAGATTTCATTACAAACCCAGTTCGGCAACCAAAAGCAGCCGTTCTCTTAGGTCAAAACCTGGCTGCACAAAAAACACACACACAAAAAAAAACTGGATTTTGACAAACATTCGAATTGGTACGTTTGTATGTGTTACCGCATGGAAAAGAAGTATGTGATGTCGCCGATAGAAGGTAAGATACTGATCAAAAAATGTTCATACTTTTCCTTTCTCTATGATGTACGGTTAATATTTCATTCCAACGTTGATCATAAAGTTATTTGTCTGCTGTATCAATTTTACTGGCCTTGTCTGCATTTGTTTATTTTGTCTGGGGCAAACATTCGGCTTGCATCTTTTGCGTGTAATGTCTGTGTTCATTACAGTGGATCCAACGAATGACGTTTGCACGTATACATGTGGTGACTGTAGGCTGCTAACGTGACAGCGATAAAATGTGCGCCAGTATTATATATAGACTTAATTCCAGTCCTCCTCGGTTCTCACTATTTCTCAATTAAGTGCCGTCATCTCCCCGGCATTCCCCACCATCGGGGGTAGTTTTATCTTCGCATTTTTCAAAAAGTACAAAGTGGCCTCGCGCAACTTATCAGTGCCAGTGTAGGGCCCTCAAGTGTTGTCTCTATGAAATTCAAGACGCTCTAGGGCTTCATAGAAAAAGAGCAGGATTGACGACCCCGCTCTGTGGGGCTTCGGAACACCGGGAACAAGGGCGTAGCCGGGGGGGGGGGGGGGGGGGGGAATGTTTTGGTGTGAGAACACCCCCCGAAATTTTCTGATCACTGCTTTCCCCCCTCCCCCTCATTTCGGCCTTCTTTCTTTCGCTCGTGCTATACACAGCGCATCTATATATTAAAATGTAAAAACTAAAATAAGAAGAGCGTCAGTTTGTTGACAAAATAGTTCCTATTCTAACAGAAAGTTAATTTGATTTGCGGTCCCAAACCGACTCAGGCTATGAGGGATGATGTATTGAAGAACTCCGGGAATTTCGACCACCTGGGGTTCTTTAACGTGCCCGGACGTCGCATAATAGACGGGCCTCTAGAATTTCGCCTCCATCTAAATTCGGCCGCCGCGGCCGGGATCCAACCCGCGTCTTACGGGTCAGCAGCCGAGCGCCGTAACCACTGAGCCACCGCGGCGGGGCAAACAGGAAGCAGAAGTTAGTGCAGAAAAAAGTCACTCTTCGCCATTGCACGTCGTATATGGCATTCCTTTTATTTGTAGGCACAGTTCACCAAATGAAACATACATTTTCACGTTGGCCGAGTTTTCCATCCTTTGCATTGTCCTCAAATGATCATAAACTAGCGCGAAAATAAAAGGGGCATTTTTTTTTTTAAAGCGCCTCGGCATCCGGGCGCAGGTTCACATGTATGGGGAAGAAGCTTTGACAAATGCTATTAGTCCGTAGTTGCTGGCATTGTTGTAGAGCAGGAGGTTTTTTGTTGTAAATTATGTGAAAATTTTGTAAATATCCTAGACTTTACGTGCGACATTGATTTTTTGTTTTAAAAATGGCCACTACGAATCAAGTCCTCGGTGTCCTGTGTGCACTCGTGTTATGTAGATATTACAGTGAACGAAACAACTAACCCTTCGGCTTTATTACAGCAGAAAAATGACTAAGGTATTGTTTGGGCCTAGGCTCTCTATTTTTTTTTTTTACCTGCGGAGTATACCCCCCCCCGTTCTCTTCCCCGAAAAATATTTCTGGCTACGCCACTGGCCGGGGGTGCTATGTGGAGCTCACAAAAGAGCATGACGCCGACTGCGGCCAAAAGCTTTGACATCCTACACAAACCGATATCATCGACCAAGCTTTTTTTATGGCCCGCCATGGCGCAAGATGTTCTAAACTGCACAAGGTGGAGTGAAATAGCGCTTTCCAAACATTTCATCCCTGAGGGGAACGCTTGTGCCCATCGGAAAATCTCCGGACACCCGGCGGAACGAGGTATCAAGTCCCACACCCGCATACGAACCCGCATACGAGGCGGATGTGCAAACCGTTACGCCACCGCTGCGGTATTCTCAGGCCACCGCTGTGAATAAACACTACCAGTCATCACTCAAACGCAGTGTCATTCCTCAATCAGCGACGGTGACAATACTTGACGAACAGGCGTCAGCAACCCGTCCCTTGGCAATGTTGGTGGAAAAGCAGATCGAGAAGGGCGCACGCGCCGTCGGTAGCAGTGCATATGAGGAGAGCGCGGAACGACACGTTCTAGGAACCCTCGGCTGCCCGTGCCACATTGTATGCGATCACGGCCAGGCGCTTTCGCTCAGGCTGACATTCAAGCGTACTGTGTGAGCAGCGAACAAAAGTGATGTAGTGCTTTATGGTGATAGCTCAGCGAAAGGTACGGACAGACCGACCAGTAAATATTATGCCGGAAGCTAAAGGTTCCACGAGCGCACGTGGCCAGCGCGGGAACACGTGGATGAAACAACGAGAGAGAATGTTCGGTCAGCGGTGCAAAAGTTTGCGACACGTGTGCGAGATCGCGGTTTAGACTAGGTGTCACACGTGCCACCGTAGCTGTACGTCGTTCCTCGCATATCACAGCGCGGTACCTCGAGGGTTCCAGGCACTGTGTATTAAGTTAATTTAAAAAGCGCCGTAAAGTTTTTAAAGAGAAAGTAAAGTTTCATGAGAGATAAGGTGGAAAGGTCGTCCGGCTGTAATGTGACCTCGGCCTGCTACTCCACAGGGGGAAAGGGGACGAAAGAGAGAAGTCAAGCGTGAATGGCGGGTATAATGTAATAATACGGCGAATTGGCGCTCGTCTCACCTAGATTCGACGCGCACCACTCGCAGGCCATGTCTTTCTTAGCATACCAACGCAAATAAATTACGCCTGCATCAGGGATGGGCCTCCATGCAAGCATGCAATTTAACACACTCACGTACGATCATGTAGCTTTCGCCGAGTCAGTGGTGCAGTCCACGCGTATTTGCAGAGACGGGCTCTAACATGCACACACATGTCCGGACACACACGCGTGTGCATATGCATGGGCTGCAGTGAAAATCGTGTAGGCCATTCGCATCATCATCATCACCAACAGCCTGACTACGCCCACTGTAGGGCAAAGGCCTCTCCCATGTCTCTCCAATTAACCCTATCCTTCGCCAGTTGACAGTATCACAGGCGGGCATCTTCGCCACTCACCAGCCATCAGTGAATTTCGCCGGGACGCCTAAGAGAGTTTCCTCGGAGAAAGGGCGAGAGTCCAGTCTTCTTACGGTTCTTTGTGCGCTTCCCTCGCATAATTGTAGTGAGAGCAGGGACTCACAAAGAATATGACGAACTGCTTCTGACCACGTACGATAAAGGTTGTGCACCCATTCAGGTTAAGAGTAACAACAACATATTCGTTGTTGCTACCTCCCAGAACATGAAGCGGCGGATGCATGTAAAGCTTTATTTGGATTCCTAGTCGCTTTAGACAAACTGTTCATATCCTGACAATCTAAAAAAAGGATGTGTAATATTCGGCTTGCATGTTACAAGCACCGGAAAACGGCACTTTACAGTCACCTGCCTGAAGTCCGCTAGGAGGCCTCGCAGACATCGGGCATTCCGTTGAAATGCAGCCGATCCAGAAACTCTCTCCTGTAGTGATGGTGGTGACGGCGGCACAGCCACGATTGCTGTCCTCTAATAAAAAGTTGCAAGCGCCGACTCAGCGCCGTCTAAAATTCGGACAGGTGCCGTGGCAATGGGCATACCTACGCCAGTAATGGTCAGTCGTAAGGTGCCTCTCAATTGTTTAAGCATCACCCTGATTCGGTCACCTGTTGTGGGAACATCCGGCGGACGTACCTCAGTGCTTACAGTGCGCGATGGTAGAGGAGGCCACGCTGCTGAGTTTTCCTGACATACTTGGAACTTGGGCAGTTAGAGTTCGCACTCTTATGCCGGTTGCGTGTGCACCTTCTCCAGCGGCCAAGGACGTTTGCTGCATGTCTGTGAGTAGAGTGGCCTCTTATTTTCTCCAATCTCTTCATTTCTGTCTTTATCCTTGGACTCTGTGGAATTTGCCTCATGAAATTCTATTCATTTGGCACACTTCAGTACTTTGACCGTGCCCATAGGTAGGTACATAGTGGCCTCCATCGTAACGAAATTAGGTTTTCCTGCAGGCATACGCAGCGGTCACACGCGCCAGCTTCTGGCACTTACGCAACGGACAGGGTACATAAGGGCGCACTGACTTCCTCACCAATCCCACTTTCACGTGCGATGGTAGACCGTCCATAATTATGAATGTCAGTGATTTGAACAAGGCAAGATAGT